>NW_027552737.1:0-60830 GCF_045843805.1 Urocitellus parryii | reverse complement strand
GTGTTTCTCATCAGTCTCAGCTTGGGGCTACTTAAATAGGACACAAAACCATAGGGATAGAACTTTGAACTACATTATTGTGCCTTGTTTCAAAGAGCTAGCACAAACCGTGTTTCATTTAGAGTACTAACTACATGTATCCATATAGGAGAAAACAAAGTGAAACCTAAACATGAAAACGGTTACTGCAAAGGAACTGTTTAACCTAGAAGAACGAAATTTGGTCAACAAATGGGTCTTGTGTACTGATCATTACCTGCAAGTATCATCAAGATTGGGTGAAAAAATGTTTGCTGAGATTTCAGGAAACTCGTAGTTTTGGAAGCTTGCAACCCCTTTCAATGAATGTGATCTCGTCAGTCTCTGCTTTGGGCTATTTCCATAGGACACAAACAAAGCGATAGAACTTGGAACTACATTATTGTTCAAGTTTCAAAGAGCTAGCAGAAACCGTGTTTGATTGAGAGTTCCAACTACATGTATCCATATACGAGAAAACAGATTGAAACCTAAACATGAAAACTTTTACTGCAATTTTAACCTAGAAAAACGAATTTTGGTGAGCCAAGTTGGACTGGTGTACTGATCATGACCTGAAAGTATCATCAAGATTGGGTGAAAAAATGTTTGCTGAGATTTCAGGAAACTCATAGTTTTTTGGAAGCTTGGCAACCCCTTTCAATGAAAGTGATTCTCGTCAGTCTCTGCTTGGAGCTACTTCAATAGGACACAAACCACACCGATAGAACTTGGAACTACATTATTGTGCCAACTTTCAAAGACCTAGCACAAACCGTGTTTGATTTTGAGTTTCAACTACATGTATCCATATAGGAGAAAAACACAGTGAAACCTAAACATGAAAACGGTTACTGCAAAGGAACGGTTTAACCTAGAAGAACGAAATTTGGTGAGCCAAGTGGGAATGGTGTACTGATCATTACCTGCCAGTATCATCAAGATTGGGTGAAAAAATGTTTGGTGAGATTTCAGGAAACTCGTAGTTTTTTGAAAGCTTGGCAACCCCTTTCAATGAAAGTGATTCTCGTCAGTCTCTGCTTGGGGCTACTTCAATAGGACACAAACCATAGCGATAGAACTTGGAACTACATTATTGTGCCAAGTTTCAAAGAGGTAGCACAAACCGTGTTTGATTTAGTGTTCCAAATACATATATCCATATACAAGAAAACAGAGTGAAACCTAAACATGAAAACGGTTACTGCAAAGGAACGGTTTAACCTAGAAGAACGAAATTTGGTCAGCCAAGTGGGACTGGAGAACTGATCATTACGTGCAAGTATCATCAATATTGGCTGAAAAAATGTTTGCTGAGATTTCAGGAAACTCGTAGTTTTTGGAAGCTTGGCAACCACTTTCGATGAAAGTGATTCTCGTCAGTCTCCGCTTGGGGCTACTTCCATAGGACACAAACCATAGCGATAGAACTTGGAACTACATTATTGTGCCAAGTTTCAAAGAGCTAGGACAAACCGTGTTTTGATTTAGAGTTCCAAATACATGTATCCCTATACGAGAAAACAGAGTGAAACCTAAACATGAAAACGGTTACTGCAAAGGAACGGTTTAACCTAGAGGAACGAAATTTGGTCAGCCAAGTGGGACTGGAGTACTGATCGTTACCTGCAAGTATCATCAAGATTGGGTGAAAAAATACTTGCTGAGATTTCAGGAATCTCGTAGCTGTTTTTAAGCTTGGCAACCCATTTCAATGAATGTGATTCTCGTCAGTCTCTGCTTGGGGCTACTTAAATAGGACACAAACCATAGGGATAGAACTTGGAACTACATTATTGTGCCTTGTTTCAAAGAGCTAGCACAAACCGTGTTTCATTTAGAGTACTAACTACATGTATCCATATAGGAGAAAAAAAAGTGAAACCTAAACATGAAAACGGTTACTGCAAAGGAACTGTTTTACCTAGAAGAACGAATTTGGTAAACCAAGTGGGACTTGTGTACTGATCATTACCTGCAAGTATCATCAAGATTGGGTGAAAAAATGTTTGCTGAGATTTCAGGAAACTCGTAGTTTTTTGGAAGCTTTGCAACCCTTTCAATGAATGTGATTCTCGTCAGTTTCTGCTTTGGGCTATTTCCATAGGACACAAACCAAAGCGATAGAACTTGGAACTACATTATTGTGCCAAGTTTCAAAGAGCTAGCAGAAACCGTGTTTGATTTAGAGTTCCTGCTACATGTATCCATACACGAGAAAACATAGTGAAACCTAAACATGAGAACTTTTACTGCAATGGAACGGTTTAACCTAGAAAAACGAAATTTGGTGAGCCAAGTTGGACTGGTGTACTGATCATGACCTGAAAGTATCATCAAGATTGGGTGAAAAAATGTTTGCTGAGATTTCAGGAAACTCATAGTTTTTTGGAAGCTGGGCAACCACTTTCAATGAAAGTGATTCTCGTCAGTCTCTGCTTGGGGCTACTTACATAGGACACAAACGATAGCGATTGAACTTGGAACTACATTATTGTGCCAAGTTTCAAAGAGCTAGCACAAACCGTTTTTGATTTAGAGTTCCACTACATGTATTCATATACGAGAAAACAGAGTGAAATCTAAACATGAAAACGGTTACTGCAAAGGAACTGTTTAACCTAGAAGAACGAAATTCGGTCAGGCAAGTGGCACTGGTGTACTGATCATTACCTGCCAGTATCATCAAGATTGGGTGAAAAAATGTTTGCTGAGATTTCAGGAAACTCGTAGTTTTTGGAAGCGTGGCAACCCTTTCAATGAATGTGATTCTCGTCAGTCTCTGCTTTGGGCTACTTCAACAGGACACAAACCATAGCGATAGAAGATGGAACTACATTATTCTGCCAAGTTTCAAAGAGCGAGCACAAACCGTGTTTGATTTAGAGTTCCAACTACATGTATCCGTAAAGGAGAAAACAGAGTGAAACATAAATATGAAAACGGTTACTGCAAAGGAAAAGGTTTAACCTAGAAGAACGAAATTTGGTCAGCCAAGTGGGACTGGTGTACTGATCATTACCTGCAAGTATCATCAAGATTGGGTGAAAAAATGTTTGCTGAGATTTCCGGAAACTCGTAGTTTTTTGGAAGCTTGGCAATCCCTTTCAATGA
Organism: Urocitellus parryii; assembly: GCF_045843805.1. Lineage (NCBI taxonomy): Eukaryota > Metazoa > Chordata > Mammalia > Rodentia > Sciuridae > Urocitellus > Urocitellus parryii. The sequence goes on along the minus strand of NW_027552737.1, from coordinate 57,698 downwards.
ATGTGATTCTCATCAGTCTCTACTTTGGGCTATTTCCATAGGACACAAACCATAGCGATAGAACTTGGAGCTACATTATTGTGCCAAGTTTCAAAGAGCTAGCACAAACCGTGTTTGATTTAGAGTTCCAACTACATGTATCCATATAGGAGAAAACAGACTGAAACCTAAACATGAAAACCGTTCCTGTAAAGGAACGGTTTAACCAGAAGAACGAAATTTGGTGAGCCAAGTGGGATTGGAGTATTGATCATTACCTGCAAGAATCATCAAGATTGGGTGAAAAAATGTTTGCTGACATTTCCGGAAACTCGTAGTTTTTTGGAAGCTTGGCAACCCCTTTCCATGAAAGTGATTCTCGTCAGTCTCTGCTTGGGGCTACTTCAATAGGACACAAACCATAGCGATAGAACTTGGAACTACATTATTGTGCCAAGTTTCAAAGAGCTAGCACAAACCGTGTTTGATTTAGAGTTCCAACTACATGTATAAATATAGGAGAAAGCAGAGTGAAACCTAAACATGAAAACGGTTACTGCAAAGGAACGGTGTAACCTAGAAGAACGAAATTCGGTGAGCCAAGTGGGACTGGTGTAGTGATCATTACGTGCAAGTATCCTCCAGATTGGGTGAAAAAATGTTTGCTGAGATTTCCGGAAACTCGTAGTTTTCTGGAAGCTTGGCAACCCCTTTCAATGAAAGTGATTCTCGTCAGTCTCTGCTTGGGGCTACTTCAAGAGGACACAAACCATAGCTATAGAACTTGGAACTACATTATTGTGCCAAGTTTCAAAGAGCTCGCACAAACCGTGTTTGATTTAGAGTTCCAAATACATGTATCCATATAGGAGAAAACAGAGTGAAACCTAAACATGAAAACGGTTACTGCAAAGGAACGGTTTAACCTAGAAGAACGAAATTTGGTGAGCCATGTGGGACTGGTGTACTGATCATTACCTGCAAGTGTCATCAAGATTGGGTGAAAAAATGTTTGCTGAGATTTCAGGAAACTCGTAGTTTTTTGGAAGCTTGGCAACCCATTTCAATGAATGTGATTCTCGTCAGTCTCTGCTTGGGGCTACTTCAACAGGACACAAACCACAGCGATAGAACATGGAACTGCATTATTGTGCCAAGTTTCAAAGAGCTCGCACAAACCATGTTTGATTTTGAGTTTCAACTACATGTATCCATATAGGAGAAAACAGAGTGAAACCTAAACATGAGAACGGCTACTGCAAAGGAACGGTTTAACCTAGAAGAACGAAAATTGGTGAGCCAAGTGGGATTGGTGTACTTATCATTACCTGCAAGTATCATCAAGATTGGGTGAAAAAATGTTTGCTGAGATTTCAGGAAACTCGTAGTTTTTTGGAAGCTTGGCAACCCCTTTCAATGAATGTGATTCTCGTCAGTCTCTGCTTTGGGCTACTTCAACAGGACACAAACCATAGCGATAGAAGATGGAACTACATTATTCTGCCAAGTTTCAAAGAGCGAGCACAAACCGTGTTTGATTTAGAGTTCCAACTACATGTATCCGTAAAGGAGAAAACAGAGTGAAACCTAAACATGAAAACGGTTACTGCAAAGGAAAGGTTTAACCTAGAAGAACGAAATTTGGTCAGCCAAGTGGGACTGGTGTACTGATCATTACCTGCAAGTATCATCAAGATTGGGTGAAAAAATGTTTGGTGAGATTTCAGGAAACTCGTAGTTTTTTGGAAGCTTGGCAATCCCTTTCAATGAATCTGATTCTCATCAGTCTCTACTTTGGGCTATTTCCATAGGACACAAACCATAGCGATAGAACTTGGAACTACATTATTGTGCCAAGTTTCAAAGAGCTAGCACAAACCGTGTTTGATTTAGACTTCCAACTACATGAATCCATATAGGAGAAAACAGAGTGAAACCTAAAAGTGAAAACGGTTACTGCAAAGGAACGGTTTAACCTAGAAGAACGAAATTTGATGAGCCAAGTGGGATTGTTGTACTGATCATTACCTGCCAGTATCATCAAGATTGGGTGAAAAAATGTTTGCTGAGATTTCAGGAAACTCGTAGTTTTTTGGAAGCTGGGCAACCCCTTTCAATGAAAGTGGTTCTCGTCAGTCTCTGCTTTGGGCTACTTCCATAGGACACAAACCATAGCGATAGAACTTGGAACTACATTATTGAGCCAAGTTTCAAAGAGCTAGCACAAACCGTGTTTGATTTTGAGTTCCAACTACATGTATCCATATAGGAGAAAACAGAGTGAAACCTAAACATGAAACGGTTACTGCAAAGGAACGGTTTAACCTAGAAGAACGAAATTTGGTGAGCCAAGTGGTACTGGTGTACTGATCATTACCTGCAAGTATCATCAAGATTGGGTGAAAAAATGTTTGCTGAGATTTCAGGAAACTCATAGTTTTTTGGAAGCTGGCAACCCCTTTCAATGAACGTGATTCTCGTCCGTCTCTGCTTGGGGCTACTTCAATAGGACACAACCCATGGCGATAGAACGTGGAACTTCATTATTGTGCCAAGTTTCAAAGAGCTAGCACAAACCGTGTTTGATTTAGAGTTCCAACTACATGTATCCATGTAGGAGAAAACAGAGTGAAACCTAAACATGAAAACGGTTACTGCAAAGGAACGGTTTAACCTAGAAGAACGAAATTTGGTGAGCCAAGTGGGATTGGTGTACTGATCATAACCTGCCAGTATCATCAAGATTGGGTGAAAAAATGTTTGCTGAGATTTCCGGAAACTCGTAGTTTTTTGGAAGCTTGGCAACCCCTTTCAATGAAAGTGATTCTCGTCAGTCTCTGCTTGGGGCTACTTCAAAAGGACACAAAACATAGCGATAGAACTTGGAACTACATTATTGTGCCAAGTTTCAAAGATCTAGAACAAACCTTGTTTGATTTAGAGTTCCAACTACATGTATCCATATAGGAGAAAACAGAGTGAAACCTAAACATGAAAAACGGTTACTGCAAAGGAACGGTTTAACCTAGAAGAACGAAATTTGGTGAGCCAAGTGGGATTGGAGTACTGATCATTACCTGCCAGTATCATCAAGATTGGGTGAAAAATGATGGCTGAGATTTCTGGAAACTCGTAGTTTTTTGGGAAGCTTGGCAACCCCTTTCAATGAAAGTGATTCTCGTCAGTCTAGGCTGTGGCTACTTCAATAGGACACAAACCATAGCGATAGAACTTGGAGCTACATTATTGTGCCAAGTTTCAAAGAGCTAGCACAAACCGTATTTGATTTAGAGTTCCAACTACATGTATCCATATAGGAGAAAACAGACTGAAACCTAAACATGAAAACCGTTCATGTAAAGGAACGGTTTAACCTAGAAGAACGAAATTTGGTGAGCCAAGTGGGATTGGAGTATTGATCATTACCTGCAAGTATCATCAAGATTGGGTGAAAAAATGTTTGCTGAGATTTCCGGAAACTCGTAGTTTTTGGAAGCTTGGCAACCCCTTTCCATGAAAGTGATTCTCGTCAGTCTCTGCTTGTGGCTACTTCAATAGGACACAAACCATAGCGATAGAACTTGGAACTACATTATTGTGCCAAGTTTCAAAGAGCTAGCACAAACCGTGTTTGATTTAGAGTTCCAACTACATGTATAAATATAGGAGAAAGCAGAGTGAAACCTAAACATGAAAACGGTTACTGCAAAGGAACGGTGTAACCTAGAAGAACGAAATTCGGTGAGCCAAGTGGGACTGGTGTAGTGATCATTACGTGCAAGTATCCTCCAGATTGGGTGAAAAAATGTTTGCTGAGATTTCCGGAAACTCCTAGTTTTCTGGAAGCTTGGCAACCCCTTTCAATGAAAGTGATTCTCGTCAGTCTCTGCTTGGGGCTACTTCAATAGGACAGAAACCATAGCTATAGAACTTGGAACTACATTATTGTGCCAAGTTTCAAAGAGCTAGCACAAACGTGTTTGATTTAGAGTTCCAAATACATGTATCCATATAGGAGAAAACAGAGTGAAACCTAAACATGAGAACGGCTACTGCAAAGGAACGGTTTAACCTAGAAGAACGAAAATTGGTGAGCCAAGTGGGATTGGTGTACTTATCATTACCTGCAAGTATCATCAAGATTGGGTGAAAAAATGTTTGCTGAGATTTCCGGAAACTCGTTGTTTTTTGGAAGCTTGTCAACCCTTTCAATGAAAGTGTTTCTCGTCAGTCTCTGCTTGGGGCTACTTAAATAGGACACAAACCATAGGGATAGAACTTGGAACTACATTATTGTGCCTTGTTTCAAAGAGCTAGCACAAACCGTGTTTCATTTAGAGTACTAACTACATGTATCCATATAGGAGAAAACAAAGTGAAACCTAAACATGAAAACGGTTACTGCAAAGGAACTGTTTAACCTAGAAGAACGAAATTGGTTAACCAAGTGGGACTTGTGTACTGATCATTACCTGCAAGTATCATCAAGATTGGGTGAAAAAATGTTTGCTGAGATTTCAGGAAACTCGTAGTTTTTTGGAAGCTTTGCAACCCCTTTCAATGAATGTGATTCTCGTCAGTCTCTGCTTTGGGCTATTTCCATAGGACACAAACCAAAGCGATAGAACTTGGAACTACATTATTGTGCCAAGTTTCAAAGAGCTAGCAGAAACCGTGTTTGATTGAGAGTTCCAACTACATGTATCCATATACGAGAAAACAGAGTGAAACCTAAACATGAGAACTTTTACTGCAAAGGAACGGTATAACCTAGAAAAACGAAATTTGGTGAGCCAAGTTGGACTGGTGTACTGATCATGACCTGAAAGTATCATCAAGATTGGGTGAAAAAATGTTTGCTGAGATTTCAAGAAACTCATAGTTTTTTGGAAGCTTGGCAACCCCTTTCAATGAAAGTGATTCTCGTCAGTCTCTGCTTGGGGCTACTTCAAAAGGACACAAACCACACCGATAGAACTTGGAACTACATTATTGTGCCAAGTTTCAAAGATCTAGCACAAACCGTGTTTGATTTAGAGTTCCAAATACATGTATCCGTATACGAGAAAACAGAGTGAAACCTAAACATGAAAACGGTTACTGCAAAGGAACGGTTTAACCTAGAGGAACGAAATTTGGTCAGCCAAGTGGGACTGGAGTACTGATCATTACCTGCAAGTATCATCAAGATTGGGTGAAAAAATGTTTGCTGAGATTTCCGAAAACTCGTAGTTTTTTGGAAGCTTGGCAACCCCTTTCAATGAAAGTGATTCTCGTCAGTCTCTGCTTGGGGCTACTTCAATAGGACCCAAACCATAGCGATAGAACTTGGAACTACATTATTGTGCCAAGTTTCAAAGAGCTAGCACAAACCGTGTTTGATTTAGAGTTCCAAATATATGTATCCATATACGAGAAAACACAGTGAAACCTAAACATGAAAACGGTTACTGCAAAGGAACGGTTTAACCTAGAAGAACGAAAATAGGTCAGCGAAGTGGGACTGGAGAACTGATCATTACCTGCAAGTGTCATCAAGATTGGGTGGAAAAATGTTTGCTGAGATTTCAGGAAACTCGTAGTTTTTGGAAGCTTGGCAACCCCTTTCAATGAATGTGATTCTCGTCAGTCTCTGCTTTGGGCTACTTCAACAGGACACAAACCATAGCGATAGAACATGGAACTACATTATTCTGCCAAGTTTCAAAGAGCGAGCACAAACCGTGTTTGATTTAGAGTTCCAACTACATGTATCCGAAAAGGAGAAAACAGAGTGAAACCTAAAACATGAAAACGGTTACTGCAAAGGAACGGTTTAGCCTAGAAGAACGAAATTCGTGAGCCAAGTGGACTGGTGTAGTGATCATTACCTGACAGTATCATCAAGATTGGGTGAAAAAATGTTTGCTGAGATTTCCGGAAACTCGTAGTTTTTTTGGAATCTTGGCAACCCCTTTCAATGAAAGTGATTCTCGTCAGTCTCTGCTTGGGGCTACTTCAATAGGACAGAAACCATAGCGATAGAACTTGGAAGTACTTTATTGTGCCAAGTTTCAAAGAGCTAGCACAAACCGTGTTTGATTTAGAGTTCCAACTACATGTATCCATATAGGAGAAAACAGAGTGAAACTTAAAATTGAAAACGGTTAGTGTAAAGGAACGGTTTAACCTAGAAGAACGAAATTTGATGAGCCAAGTGCGATTGTTGTACTGATCATTACCTGCCAGTATCATCAAGTTTGGGTGAAAAGATGTTTGCTGAGATTTCCCGGAAAATCGTAGTTTTTTGGAAGCTTGGCAACCCCTTTCAATGAATGTGATTCTCCTCAGTCTCTGCTTTGGGCTACTTCCACAGGACACAAACCATAGCGAGAGAACTTGGAACTACATTATTGTGCCAAGTTTCAAAGAGCTAGCACAAACCGTGTTTGATTTTGAGTTCCAACTACATGTATCCATATAGGAGAAAACAGAGTGTAACCTAAACATGAAAACGGTTACTGCAAAGGAAAGGTTTAACCCTGAAGAAGGAAATTTGCTCTGCCAAGTGGGACTGGTGTAGTGATCATTACCTGCAAGTATCATCAAGATTGGGTGAAAAAATGTTTGCTGAGATTTCAGGAAACTCGTAGTTTTTGCAAGCTTGGCAACCCCTTTCATGAATGTGATTCGCGTCAGTCTCTGCTTGGGGCTACTTCCATAGGACAGAAACCATTGCAATAGAACTTGGAACTACATTATAGTGCCAAGTTTCAAAGAGCTAGCACAAACCGTGTTTGATTGAGAGTTCCAACTACATGTATCCATACACGAGAAAAACAGAGTGAAACCTAAACATGAGAACGGTTAATGCAAAGGAACGGTTTAACCTAGAAAAACGAAATTTGGTGAGCCAAGTTGGACTGGTGTACTGATCATGACCTGAAAGTATCATCAAGATTGGGTGAAAAAATGTTTGCTGAGATTTCAGGAAACTCATAGTTTTTTGGAAGCTTGGCAACCCCTTTCAATGAAAGTGATTCTCGTCAGTCTCTGCTTGTGGCTACTTCAATAGGACACAAACCATAGCGATAGAACTTGGAACTACATTATTGTGCCAAGTTTCAAAGAGCTAGCACAAACCATGTTTGATTTAGAGTTCCAAATACATGTATCCATATACAAGAAAACAGAGTGAAACCTAAACATGAAAACGGTTACTGCAAAGGAACGGTTTAACCTAGACGAACGAAATTTGGTCAGCCAAGTGGGACTGGAGCACTGATCATTACGTGCAAGTATCATCAAGATTGGGTGAAAAAATGTTTGTTGAGATTTCAGGAAACTCGTAGTTTTTGGAAGCTTGGCAACCCCTTTCAATGAAAGTGATTCTCGTCAGTCTCTGCTTGGGGCTACTTCCATAGGACACAAACCATAGCGATAGAACTTGGAACTACATTATTGTGCCAAGTTTCAAAGAGCTAGGACAAACCGTGTTTGATTTAGAGTTCCAAATACATGTATCCCTATACGAGAAAACAGAGTGAAACCTAAACATGAAAACGGTTACTGCAAAGGAACGGTTTAACCTAGAGGAACGAAATTTGGTCAGCCAAGTGGGACTGGAGTACTGATCATTACCTGCAAGTATCATCAAGATTGGGTGAAAAAATACTTGCTGAGATTTCAGGAATCTCGTAGCTGTTTTTAAGCTTGGCAACCCTTTTCAATGAAAGTGATTCTCGTCAGTCTCTGCTTGGGGCTACTTCAATAGGACACAAACCATAGAGATAGAACTTGGAACTACATTATTGTGCCAAGTTTCAAAGAGCTAGCCAAACCGTGTTTGATTTAGAGTTCCAACTACATGTATCCATATACGAGAAAACAGAGTGAAACCTAAACATGAAAACGGTTACTGGAAAGGAACGGTTTTACCTAGAAAAACGAAATTTGGAGAGCCAAGTGTGACTGGTGTATTGATCATTACCTGCCAGTATCATCAAGATTGGGTGAAAAAATGTTTGCTGAGATTTCAGGAAACTCGTAGTTTTTTGGAAGCTTGGCAACCCCTTTCAATGAATGTGATTCTCGTCAGTCTCTGCTTTGGGCTACTTCCATAGGACACAAACCATAGCGATAGAACTTGGAACTACATTATTGAGCCAAGTTTCAAAGAGCTAGCACAAACCGTGTTTGATTTAGAGTTCCAACTACATGTATCCATATAGGAGAAAACAGAGTGAAACCTAAACATGAACACGGTTACTGCAAAGGAACGGTTTAACCTAGAAGAACCAAATTTGGTCAGCCAAGTGGGACTGGTGTACTGATCATTACCTGCAATTATCATCAAGATTGGGTGAAAAAATGTTTGGTGAGATTACAGGAAACTCGTAGTTTTTTAAGCTTGGCACCCCCTTTCAATGAATGTGATTCTCGTCAGTCTCTGCTTTGGGCTATTTCCATGGGACACAAACCATAGCGATAGAACTTGGAACTACATTATTGTGCCAAGTTTCAAAGAGCTAGCACAAACCGTGTTTTATTTAGAGTTCTAAATACATGTATCCATATAGGAGAAAACAGAGTGAAACCTAAAATTGAAAACGGTTAGTGTAAAGGAACGGTTTAACCTAGAAGAACGAAATTTGATGAGCCATGTGGGATTGTTGTACTGATCATTACCTGCCAGTATCATCAAGTTTGGGTGAAAAGATATTTGCTGAGATTTCCGGAAACTCGTAGTTTTTTGGTAGCTTGGCAACCCCTTTCAATGAAAGTGATTCTCCTCAGTCTCTGCTTTGGGCTACTTCCATAGGACACAAACCATAGAGATAGAACTTGGAACTACATTATTGTGCCAAGTTTCAAATAGCTAGCACAAACCGTGCTTGATTTAGAGTTCCAACTACATGTATCCATATAGGAGAAAACAGAGTGAAACCTAAACATGAGAACGGTTACTGCAAAGGAACGGTTTAACCTAGAAGAACGAAATTTGGTGAGCCAAGTGGCACTGGTGTACTGATCATTACCTGCCAGTATCATCAAGATTGGGTGAAAAAATGTTTGCTGAGATATCAGGAAACGCGTAGATTTTGGAAGCTTGGCAACCCCTTTCAATGAAAGTGATTCTTGTCCGTCTCTGCTTGGGACTACTTCAATAGGACACAAACCATAGTGATAGAACTTGGAACTACATTATTGTGCCTAGTTTCAAAGAGCTAGCACACACCGTGTTTGATTTAGAGTTCCAACTACATGTATCCATATAGGAGAAAACAGAGTGTAACCTAAACATGAAAACGGTTACTGCAAAGGAAAGGTTTAACCTTGAAGAAGGAAATTTGCTCAGCCAAGTGGGACTGGTGTAGTGATCATTACCTGCAAGTATCATCCAGATTGGGTGAAAAAATGTTTGCTGAGATTTCCGGAAACTCGTAGTTTTTTGGAAGCTTGGCAACCCCTTTCAATGAATGTGATTCTCGTCAGTCTCTGCTTGGGGCTACTTCAATGGGACACAATCCATAGCGATAGAACTTGGAACTACATTATTGTGCCAAGTTTCAAAGAGCTAGCACAAACCGTGTTTGATTTAGAGTTCCAACTACATGTATCCATATAGGAGAAAACATTGTGAAACCTAAAACTGAAAACGGTTACTGCAAAGGAACGGTTTAACCTAGAAGAACGAAATTTGATGAGCCAAGTGGGATTGTTGTACTGATCATTACCTGCCAGTATCATCAAGATTGGGTGAAAAAATGTTTGCTGAGATTTCAGGAAACTCGTAGTTTTTTGGAAGCTTGGCAACCCCTTTCAATGAAAGTGATTCTCGTCAGTCTCTGCTTGGGTCTACTTCAATAGGACACAAACAATAGCGATAGAACTTTTAACTACATTATTGTGCCAAGTTTCAAAGAGCTAGCACAAACCCTGTTTGATTTAGAGTTCCAAATACATGTATCCATATAGGAGAAAACAGAGTGAAACCTAAACATGAATACGGTTACTGCAAAGGAACAGTTTAACCTAGAAGAACGAAATTTGGTCAGCCAAGTGGGACTGGAGTACTGATCATTACCTGGCAGTATCATCAATAATGGGTGAAAAAAAGTTTGCTGAGATTTCAGGAAATTCGTAGTTTTTGGAAGCTTGGCAACCCATTTCAAGGAATGTGATTCTCGTCAGTCTCTGTTTTGGGCTACTTCCATAGGACACAAACTATAGCGGTAGAACTTGGAACTTCATTATTGTGCCAAGTTTCAAAGAGCTAGCACAAAACGTGTTTCATTTTGAGTTCCAAATACATGTATCCATATACTAGAAAACAGAGTGAAACCGAAACATGAAAACGGTTACTGCAAAGGAACGGTTTACCCTTGAAGAACGAAATTTGGTCAGCCAAGTGGGACTGGTGTAGTGATCATTACCTGACAGTATCATCAAGATTGGGTGAAAAAATGTTTGCTGAGATTTCCGGAAACTCGTAGTTTTTTGGAAGCTTGGCAACCCCTTTCAATGAAAGTGATTCTCGTCAGTCTCTGCTTGGGGCTACTTCAATAGGACACAAACCATAGCGATAGAACTTGGAACTACATTATTGTGCCAAGTTTCAAAGAGCTAGCACAAACCGTGTTTGATTTAGAGTTCCAACTACATGTATCCATATAGGAGAAAACAGAGTGAAACCTAAACATGAAAACGGTTACTGCAAAAGAACGGTTTAACCTAGAAGAACGAAATTTGGTGAGCCAAGTGGGACTGGTGTACTGATCAGTACCTGCAAGTATCATCAAGATTGGGTGAAAAAATGTTTGCTGAGATTTCAGGAAACTCGTAGTTTTTTGGAAGCTTGGCAACCCCTTTCAATGAAAGTGATTCTCGTCAGTCTCTGCTTGGGTCTACTTCAATAGGACACAAACAATAGCGATAGAACTTGGAACTACATTATTGTGCCAAGTTTCAAAGAGCTAGCACAAACCGTGTTTGATTTAGAGTTCCAAATACATGTATCCATATAGGAGAAAACAGAGTGAAACCTAAACATGAATACGGTTACTGCAAAGGAACAGTTTAACCTAGAAGAACGAAATTTGGTCAGCCAAGTGGGACTGGAGTACTGATCATTACCTGGCAGTATCATCAATAATGGGTGAAAAAAAGTTTGCTGAGATTTCAGGAAATTCGTAGTTTTTGGAAGCTTGGCAACCCATTTCAAGGAATGTGATTCCCGTCAGTCTCTGTTTTGGGCTACTTCCATAGGACACAAACTATAGCGGTAGAACTTGGAACTTCATTATTGTGCCAAGTTTCAAAGAGCTAGCACAACCCGTGTTTCATTTTGAGTTCCAACTACATGTATCCATATACTAGAAAACAGAGTGAAACCGAAACATGAAAACGGTTACTGCAAAGGAACGGTTTAACCTTGAAGAACGAAATTTGGTCAGCCAAGTGGGACTGGTGTAGTGATCATTACCTGACAGTATCATCAAGATTGGGTGAAAAAATGTTTGCTGAGATTTCCGGAAACTCGTAGTTTTTTGGAAGCTTGGCAACCCCTTTCAATGAAAGTGATTCTCTTCAGTCTCTGCTTCGGGCTACTTTAATAGGACACAAACCATAGCGATAGAACTTGGGACTACATTATTGTGACAAATTTCAAAGAGCTAGCACAAACCGTGTTTGATTTAGAGTTCCAACTACATGTATCCATATAGGAGAAAACAGAGTGAAACCTAAACATGAAAACGGTTACTGCAAAGGAACGGTTTAACCTAGAAGAACAAAATATGGTGAGCCAAGTGGCACTGGTGTACTGATCATTACCTGCCAGTATCATCAAGATTGGGTGAAAAAATGTTTGCTGAGATATCAGGAAACGCGTAGATTTTGGAAGCTTGGCAACCCCTTTCAATGAAAGTGATTCTTGTCAGTCTCTGCTTGGGGCTACTTCAATAGGACACAAACCATAGGGATAGAACTTGAAACTACATTATTGTGCCAAGTTTCAAAGAGCTAGCACAAACCGTGTTTGATTTTGAGTTCCAACTACATGTATCCATATAGGAGAAAACAGAGTGTAACCTAAACATGAAAACGGTTACTGCAAAGGAAAGGTTTAACCTTGAAGAAGGAAATTTGCTCAGCCAAGTGGGATTGTTGTACTGATCATTACCTGCCAGTATCATCAAGTTTGGGTGAAAAAATGTTTGCTGAGATTTCCGGAAACTAGTAGTTTTTTGGAAGCTTGGCAACCCCTTTCAATGAATGTGATTCTCCTCAGTCTCTGCTTTGGGCTACTTCCATAGGACAAAAACCATAGCGATAGAACTTGGAACTACATTATTGTGCCAAATTTCAAAGAGCTAGCACAAACCGTGTTTGATTTAGAGTTCCAACTACATGTATCCATATAGGAGAAAACAGAGTGAAACCTAAACATGAAAACGGTTACTGAAAAGGAACGGTTTAACCTAGAAGAACAAAATTTGGTGAGCCAAGTGGCACTGGTGTACTGATCATTACCTGCCAGTATCATCAAGATTGGTTGAAAAAATGTTTGCTGAGATATCAGGAAACCCGTAGATTTTGGAAGCTTGGCAACCCCTTTCAATGAAAGTGATTCTTGTCAGACTCTGCTTGGGGCTACTTAAATAGGACACAAACCATAGGGATAGAACTTGGAACTACATTATTGTGCCAAGTTTCAAAGAGCTAGCACAAACCGTGTTTGATTTTGAGTTCCAACTACATGTATCCATATAGGAGAAAACAGAGTGTAACCTAAACATGAAAACGGTTACTGCAAAGGAAAGGTTTAACCTTGAAGAAGGAAATTTGGTCAGCCAAGTGGGACTGGTGTAGTGATCATTACCTGCAAGTATCATCAAGATTGGGTGAAAAAATGTTTGCTGAGATTTCCGGAAACTCGTAGTTTTTTGGAAGCTTGGCAACCCCTTTCAATGAAAGTGATTCTCTTCAGTCTCTGCTTCGGGCTACTTTAATAGGACACAAACCATAGCGATAGAACTTGGGACTACATTATTGTGACAAATTTCAAAGAGCTAGCACAAACCGTGTTTGATTTAGAGTTCCAACTACATGTATCCATATAGGAGAAAACAGAGTGAAACCTAAACATGAAAACGGTTACTGCAAAGGAACGGTTTAACCTAGAAGAACAAAATATGGTGAGCCAAGTGGCACTGGTGTACTGATCATTACCTGCCAGTATCATCAAGATTGGGTGAAAAAATGTTTGCTGAGATATCAGGAAACGCGTAGATTTTGGAAGCTTGGCAACCCCTTTCAATGAAAGTGATTCTTGTCAGTCTCTGCTTGGGGCTACTTCAATAGGACACAAACCATAGGGATAGAACTTGAAACTACATTATTGTGCCAAGTTTCAAAGAGCTAGCACAAACCGTGTTTGATTTTGAGTTCCAACTACATGTATCCATATAGGAGAAAACAGAGTGTAACCTAAACATGAAAACGGTTACTGCAAAGGAAAGGTTTAACCTTGAAGAAGGAAATTTGCTCAGCCAAGTGGGATTGTTGTACTGATCATTACCTGCCAGTATCATCAAGTTTGGGTGAAAAAATGTTTGCTGAGATTTCCGGAAACTAGTAGTTTTTTGGAAGCTTGGCAACCCCTTTCAATGAATGTGATTCTCCTCAGTCTCTGCTTTGGGCTACTTCCATAGGACAAAAACCATAGCGATAGAACTTGGAACTACATTATTGTGCCAAATTTCAAAGAGCTAGCACAAACCGTGTTTGATTTAGAGTTCCAACTACATGTATCCATATAGGAGAAAACAGAGTGAAACCTAAACATGAAAGCGGTTACTGAAAAGGAACGGTTTAACCTAGAAGAACAAAATTTGGTGAGCCAAGTGGCACTGGTGTACTGATCATTACCTGCCAGTATCATCAAGATTGGTTGAAAAAATGTTTGCTGAGATATCAGGAAACCCGTAGATTTTGGAAGCTTGGCAACCCCTTTCAATGAAAGTGATTCTTGTCAGACTCTGCTTGGGGCTACTTAAATAGGACACAAACCATAGGGATAGAACTTGGAACTACATTATTGTGCCAAGTTTCAAAGAGCTAGCACAAACCGTGTTTGATTTTGAGTTCCAACTACATGTATCCATATAGGAGAAAACAGAGTGTAACCTAAACATGAAAACGGTTACTGCAAAGGAAAGGTTTAACCTTGAAGAAGGAAATTTGGTCAGCCAAGTGGGACTGGTGTAGTGATCATTACCTGCAAGTATCATCAAGATTGGGTGAAAAAATGTTTGCTGAGATTTCAGGAAACTCGTAGTTTTTGCAAGCTTGGCAACCCCTTTCAATGAATGTGATTCTCGTCAGTCTCTGCTTGGGGCTACTTCCATAGGACAGAAACCATTGCAATAGAACTTGGAACTACATTATAGTGCCAAGTTTCAAAGAGCTAGCACAAACCGTGTTTGATTTAGAGTTCCAACTACATGTATCCATATAGGAGAAAAGAGAGTGAAACCTAAACTTGAAAACGGTTCCTGCAAAGGAACGGTTTAACATAGAAGAACGAAATTTGGTGAGCCAAGTGGGATTGGTGTACTGATCATTACCTGACAGTATCATCAAGATTGGGTGAAAAAATGTTTGCTGAGATTTCAGGAAACTCGTAGTTTTTTGGAATATTGGCAACCCCTTTCAATTAAAGTGATTCTCGTCAGTCTCTGCTTGGGGCTACTTCAATAGGACACAAACCATAGCGATAGAACTTGGAACTACTTTATTGTGCCAAGTTTCAAAGAGCTAGCACAAACCGTGTTTGATTTAGAGTTCCAACTACATGTATCCATATAGGAGAAAACAGAGTGAAACCTAAAATTGAAAACGGTTACTGTAAAGGAACGGTTTAACCTAGAAGAACGAAATTTGATGAGCCAAGTGGGATTGTTGTACTGATCATTACCTGCCAGTATCATCAAGATTGGGTGAAAAAATGCTTGCTGAGATTTCAGGAAACTCGTAGTTTTTTGGAAGCTTGGCAACCCCTTTCAATGAATGTGATTCTCGTCAGTCTCTGCTTGGGGCTATTTCCATAGGACACAAACCATAGCGATAGAACTTGGAACTACATTATTGTGCCAAGTTTCACAGAGCTAGCACAAACCGTGTTTGATTTACAGTTCCAACTACATGTATCCATATAGGAGAAAACAGAGAGAAACCTAAAATTGAAAATGGTTACTGTAAAGGAACGGTTTAACCTAGAAGAACGAAATTTGATGAGCCAAGTGGGATTGTTGTACTGATCATTACCTGCCAGTATCATCAAGATTGGGTGAAAAAATGTTTGCTGAGATTTCAGGAAACTCGTAGTTTATTGGAACCTTGGCCACCTCTTTCAATGAAAGTGATTCTCGTCAGTCTCTGCTTGGGGCTACTTCAATAGGACACAAACCATAGCGATAGAACTTGGAACTACATTATTGTGCCAAGTTTCAAAGAGCTAGCACAAACCGTGTTTGATTTAGAGTTCCAAATACATGTATCCATATAGGAGAAAACAGAGTGAAACCTAAACATGGAAACGGTTACTGCAAAGGAACGGTTTAACATAGAAGAACGAAATTTGGTGAGCCAAGTGGGATTGGTGTACTGATAATTACCTGCCAGTATCATCAAGATTGGGAGAAAAAATGTTTGCTGAGATTTCAGGAAACTCGTAGTTTTTGGAATCTTGGCAACCCCTTTCAATTAATGTGATTCTCGTCAGTCTCTGCTTGGGGCTACTTCAATGGGACACAAACCAAAGCAATAGAACTTGGAACTACATTATTGTACCAAGTTTCAAAGAGCTAGCACAAACCGTGTTTGATTTAGAGTTCCAACTACATGTATCCATATATGAGAAAACAGAGTGAAACCTAAACATGAAAACGGTTACTGCAAAGGAATGGTTTAACCTTGAAGTACGAAATTTGGTCAGCTAAGTGGGACTGGTGTAGTGATCATTACTTGCAAGTATCATCAAGATTGGGTGAAAAAATGTTTGCTGAGATTTCAGGAAACTCGTAGTTTTTGGAAGCTTGGCAACCCCTTTCAATGAATGTGATTCTCGTCAGTCTCTGCTTGGGGCTAGTTCAATAGGACACAAACCATAGCAATAGAACTTGGAACTACATTATTGTGCCAAGTTTCAAATAGCTAGCACAAACCGTGCTTGATTTAGAGTTCCAACTACATGTATCCATATAGGAGAAAACAGAATGAAACCTAAACATGAAAACGGTTACTGCAAAGAACGGTTTAACCTAGAAGAACGAAATTTGGTGAGCCAAGTGGGACTGGTGTACTGATCATTACCTAGAAGTATCATCAAGATTGGGTGAAAAAATGTTTGCTGAGATTTCGGGAAACTCGTAGTTTTTTGGAAGCTTGGCAACCCCTTTCAATGAATGTGATTCTCGTCAGTCTCTGCTTGGGGCTACTTCAATAGGACACAAACCATAGCGATAGAACATGGAACTACATTATTGTGCCAAGTTTCAAATAGCTAGCACAAACCGCGTTTGATTTAGAGTTCCAACTACATGTATCCATATAGGAGAAAACAGAGTGAAACCTAAACATGAAAACGGTTACTGCAAAGTAACGGTTTAACCTGGAAGAACGAAATTTTTTGAGCCAACTGGGATTCGTGTACTCATCATTACCTGCAAGTATCTTCAAGATTGGGTGAAAAACTGTTTGCTGAGATTTCCGGAAACTCATAGTTTTTTGGAAGCTTGGCAACCCCTTTCAATGAAAGTGAATCTCGTCAATCTCTGCTTGGGGCTACTTCAATAGGACACAAACCATAGCGATAGAACTTGGAACTACATTATTGTGCCAAGTTTCAAAGAGCTAGCACAAACCGTGTTTGATTTAGAGTTCCAACTACATGTATCCATATAGGAGAAATCAGAGTGAAACCTAAACATGAAAACGGTTACTGCAAAGGAACGGTTTAACCTAGAAGAACGAAATTTGATGAGCCAAGTTGGACTGGTGTACTGATCATTACCTGCCAGTATCATCAAGATTGGGTGAAAAAATGTTTGCTGAGATTTCAGGAAACTCGTAGTTTTTTGAAAGCTTTGCAACCCCTTTCAATGAAAGTGATTCTGGTCAGTCTCTGCTTGGGGCTACTTCAATAGAACAAAATCAATAGTGATAGAACCTGGAACTACATTATTGTGCCAAGTTTCAAAGAGCTAGCACAAACCGTGTTTGATTTAGAGTTCCAACTACATGTATCCATATAGGAGAAAACAGAGTGAAACCTAAACATGAAAACGGTTACTGCAAAGGAACGGTTTAACCTAGAAGAACGAAATTTGGTGGGCCAACTGGGATTCGTGTACTGATCATTACCTGCAAGTATCTTCAAGATTGGGTGAAAAACTCTTTGCTGAGATTTCTGGAAACTCGTAGTTTTTTGGAAGCTTGGAAACCCCTTTCAATGAATGTGATTCTCGTCAGTCTCTGCTTGGGGCTACTTCCATAGGACATAAACCATAGCGATAGAACTTGGAACTACATTATTGTGCCAAGTTTCAAATAGCTAGCACAAACCGTGTTTGATTTAGAATTCCAACTACATGTATCCATATTGGAGAAAACAGAGTGAAACCTAAACATGAAAACGGTTACTGCAAAGGAACGGATTAACCTAGAAGAATGAATTTTGATGAGCCAAGTGGAATTGGTGTAGTGATCATTACCAGCAGTATCATCAAGATTGGGTCAAAAAATGTTTGCTGAGATTTCCGGAAACTCGTAGTTTTTTGGAAGCTTGGCAACCCCTTTCAATGAAAGTGATTCTCGTCAGTCTCTGCTTGGGGCTACTTCAATAGGACACAAACCATAGCGATAGAACTTGGAACTACATTATTGTGCCATGTTTCAAATAGCTAGCACAAACCGTGTTTGATTTAGAGTTCCAACTACATGTATCCATATAGGAGAAATCAGAGTGAAACCTAAACATGAAAACGGTCACTGCAAAGGAACGGTTTAACCTAGAAGAACGAAATTTGGTGAGCCAAGTGGGATTGGTGTACTGACTAATTACCTGCCAGTATCATCAAGATTGGGTGAAAAAATGTTTGCTGAGATTTCAGGAAACTCGTAGTTTTTGGAAGCTTGGCAACCCCTTTCAATTAATGTGATTCTCGTCAGTCTCTGCTTGGGGCTACTTCAATGGGACACAAACCAAAGCAATAGAACTTGGTACTACATTATTGTACCAAGTTTCAAAGAGCTAGCACAAACCGTGTTTGATTTAGAGTTCCAACTACATGTATCCATATAGGAGAAAACAGAGTGAAACCTAAACATGAAAACGGTTACTGCAAAGGAACGGTTTAACCTAGAAAACGAAATTTGATGAGCCAAGTGGGACTGGTGTACTGATCATTACCTGCCAGTATCATCCAGATTGGGTGAAAACATGTTTGCTGAGATTTCAGGAAACTCGTAGTTTTTTGGAAGCTTTGCAACCCCTTTCAATGAAAGTGATTCTGGTCAGTCTCTGCTTGGGGCTACTTCAATATAAAAAAATCAATAGCGATAGAACTTGGAACTACATTATTGTGCCAAGTTTCAAAGAGCTAGCACAAACCGTGTTTGATTTAGAGTTCCAACTACATGTATCCCATATAGGAGAAAACAGAGTGAAACCTAAACATGAAAACGGTTACTGCAAAGGAACGGTTTAACCTTGAAGAACGAAATTTGGTCAGCCAAGTGGGTCTGGTGTAGTGATCATTATCTGACAGTATCATCAAGATTGGGTGAAAAAATGTTTGCTGAGATTTCAGGAAACTCGTAGTTTTTGGAAGGTTGGCAACCCCTTTCAATGAATGTGATTCTCGTCAGTCTCTGCTTGGGGCTACTTCAATAGGACACAAACCATAGCAATAGAACTTGGAACTACATTATTGTGCCAAGTTTCAAATAGCTAGCACAAACGGTGTTTGATTTAGAGTTCCAACTACATGTATCCATATAGGAGAAAACAGAGTGAAACCTACACATGAAAACGGTTACTGCAAAGGAACGGTTTAACCTAGAAGAACGAAATTTGGTGGGCCAACTGGGATTCATGTACTGATCATTACCTGCAAGTATCTTCAAGATTGGGTGAAAAACTCTTTGCTGAGATTTCCGGAAACTCGTAGTTTTTTGGAAGCTTGGCAACCCCTTTCAATTAATGTGATTCTCGTCAGTCTCTGCTTGGGGCTACTTCAATGGGACAACAAAACCAAAGCAATAGAACTTGGAACTACATTATTGTACCAAGTTTCAAAGAGCTAGCACAAACCGTGTTTGATTTAGAGTTCCAACTACATGTATCCATATAGGAGAAAACAGAGTGAAACCTAAACATGAAAACGGTTACTGCAAAGGAACGGTTTAACCTTGAAGTACGAAATTTGGTCAGCCAAGTGGGACTGGTGTAGTGATCATTACTTGCAAGTATCATCAAGATTGGGTGAAAAAATGTTTGCTGAGATTTCAGGAAACTCGTAGTTTTTGGAAGCTTGGCAACCCCTTTCAATGAATGTGATTCTCGTCAGTCTCTGCTTGGGGCTAGTTCAATAGGACACAAACCAGAGCAATAGAACTTGGAACTACATTATTGTGCCAAGTTTCAAATAGCTAGCACAAACCGTGTTTGATTTAGAGTTCCAACTACATGTATCCATATAGGAGAAAACAGAGTGAAACCTAAACATGAAAACGGTTACTGCAAAGGAACGGTTTAACCTAGAAGAACGAATTTTGATGAGCCAAGTGGAATTGGTGTAGTGATCATTACCAGCAGTATCATCAAGATTGGGTGAAAAAATGTTTGTGGAGATTTCCGAAAACTCGTAGTTTTTTGGATGCTTGGCAACCCCTTTCAATGAAACTGATTCTCGTCAGTCTCTGCTTGGGCTACTTCAATAGGACACAAACCATAGCGATAGTACTTGGAACTACATTATTCTGCCAAGTTTCAAAGAGCTAGTACAAACCGTGTTTGATTTAGAGTTCCAACTACATGTATCCATATAGGAGAAAACAGAGTGAAACCTAGACATGAAAACGGTTACTCCAAAGGAACGGTTTAACCTAGAAGAACGAAATTTGATGAGCCAAGTGGGACTGGTGTACTGATCATTACCTGCCAGTATCATGAAGATTGGGTGAAAAACTCTTTGCTGAGATTTCAGGAAACTCGTAGTTTTTTGGAAGCTTGGCAACCCCTTTCAATGAAAGTGATTCTCGTTACTCTCTGCTTGGGTCTACTTCAATAGGACAAAAACCATAGCCATAGAACGTGGAAATACATTATTGTGCCAAGATTCAAATAGCTAGCACAAACCGTGTTTGATTAGAGTTCCAAATACATGTATCCATATAGGAGAAAACAGAGTGAAACCTAAACATGAAAACGGTTACTGCAAAGGAACTGTTTAACCTAGAAGAACGAATTTTGATGAGCCAAGTGGAATTGGTGTAGTGTTCATTACCAGCAGTATCATCAAGATTGGGTGAAAAAATGTTTGCTGAGATTTCCGGAAACTCGTAGTTTTTTGGAAGCTTGGCAACCCCTTTCAATGAAAGGGATTCTCGTCAGACTCTGCTTGGGGCTACTTAAATAGGACACAAACCATAGGGATAGAACTTGGAACTGCATTATTGTGCCAAGTTTCAAAGAGCTAGCACAAAACCGTGTTTGATTTAGAGTTCCAACTACATGTATCCATATAGGAGAAAACAGAGTGAAACCTAAACATGAAAACGGTTACAGCAAAGAACGGTTTTAACCTTGAAGAACGAAATTTGGTCATCCAAGTGGGACTGGTGTAGTGATAATTACCTGCATGTATCATCAAGATTGGGTGAAAAAATGTTTGCTGAGATTTCCGGAAACTCGTACTTTTTGGAAGGTTGGTAACCCCTTTCAATGAATGTGATTCTCGTCAGTCTCTGCTTGGGGCTACTTCAATAGGACACAAACCATAGCAATAGAACTTGGAACTACATTATTGTGCCAAGTTTCAAATAGCTAGCACAAACCGTGCTTGATTCAGAGTTCCAACTACATGTATCCATATAGGAGAAAACAGAGTAAAACCTAAACATGAAAACGTTTACTGCAAAGGAACGGTTTAACCTAGAAGAACGAAATTTGGTGAGCCGAGTGGGATTGGTGTACTGATCATTACCTGCCAGTATCATGAAGATTGGGTGAAAAACTCTTTGCTGAGATTTCAGGAAACTCGTAGTTTTTGGAAGCTTGGCAACCCCTTTCAATGAATGTGATTCTCGTCAGTCTCTGCTTGGGGCTACTTCAATAAGACACAAACCATAGCGATAGAACTTGGAACTACATTATTGTGCCAAGTTCAAAGAACTAGCACAAACCGTGTTTGATTTAGAGTTCCAACTACATGTATCCATATAGGAGAAAACAGAGTGAAACCTAAACATGAAAACGGTTACTGCAAAGAACGGTTTAACCTAGAAGAACGAAATTTGGTGAGCCAAGTGGGACTGGTGTACTGATCATTACCTGCCAGTATCATCAAGATTGGGTGAACAAATGTTTGCTGAGATTTCAGGAAACTCGTAGTTTTTGGAAGCTTGGCAACCCATTTCAATGAACGTGATTCTCGTCAGTCTCTGCTTTGGGCTACTTCCATAGGACACAAACCATAGCGACAGAACTTGGAACTACATTATTGTGCCAAGTTTCAAAGAGTTAGCACAAACCGTGTTTGATTTAGAGTTCCAACTACATGTATCCATATAGGAGAAAACAGAGTGAAACCTAAACATGAAAACGGTTACTGCAAAGGAACGGTTTAACCTAGAAGAACGAATTTTGATGAGCCAAGTGGAATTGGTGAAGTGATCATTAGCAGCAGTATCATCAAGTTTGGGTGAAAAAATGTTTGCTGAGATTACCGAAATCTCGTAGTTTTCTGGAAGCTTGCCAACTCCTTTCAATGAAAGTGATTCTCGTCAGTCTCTGCTTGGGGCTACTTAAATAAGACACAAACCATAGGGATAGAACTTGGAACTACATTATTGTGCCAAGTTTCAAAGAGCTAGCACAAACCGTGTTTGATTTAGAGTTCCATCTACATGTATCCATATAGGAGAAAACAGAGTGAAACCTAAAATTGAAAACGGTTACTGCAAAGGAACGGTTTAACCTAGAAGAACGAATTTTGATGAGCCAAGTGGGACTGCTGTACTGATCATTACCTGCCAGTATCATCAAGATTGGGTGAAAAAATATTTGCTGAGACGTCAGGAAACTCGTAGTTTTTGGAAGCTAGGCAACCCCTTTCAATTAAAGTGATTCTCGTCAGTCTCTGCTTGGGGCTACTTCAATAGGACACAAACCATAGCGATAGAACTTGGAACTACATTATTGTGCCAAGTTTCAAAGAACTAGCACAAACCGTGTTTGATTTAGTGTTCCAACTACATGTATCCATATAGGAGAAAACAGAGTGAAACCTAAACATGAAAACGGTTACTGCAAAGGAACGGTTTAACCTTGAAGAACGAAATTTGGTCATCCAAGTGGGTCTGGTGTAGTGATCATTACCTGCCAGTATCATCAAGATTGGGTGAAAAAATGTTTGCTGAGATTTCAGGAAACTCGTACTGTTTGGAAGGTTGGCAACCCCTTTCAATGAATGTGATTCTCGTCAGTCTCTGCTTGGGGATACTTCAATAGGACACAAACCATAGCAATAGAACTTGGAACTAAATTAGTGTGCCAAGTTTCAAATAGCTAGCACAAACCGTGTTTGATTTAGAGTTCCAAATACATGTATCCATATAGGAGAAAACAGAGTGTAACCTAAACATGAAAACGGTTACTGCAAAGGAACGGTTTAACCTAGAAGAACGAAATTTGGTCAGCCAAGTGGGACTGGTGTAGTGATCATTACTTGCAAGTATCATCAAGATAGGGTGAAAAAATGTTTGCTGAGATTTCAGGAAACTCGTAGTTTTTGGAAGCTTGGCAACCCCTTTCAATGAATGTGATTCTCGTCAGTCTCTGCTTGGGGCTAGTTCAATAGGACACAAACCATAGCAATAGAACTTGGAACTACATTATTGTGACAAGTTTCAAATAGCTAGCACAAACCGTGCTTGATTTAGAGTTCCAACTACCTGTAACCATATAGGAGAAAACAGAGTGAAACCTAAACATGAAAACGGTTACTGCAAAGGAACGGTTTAACCTAGAAGAACGAAATTTGGTGAGCCAACTGGGATTCGTGTACTGAGCATTACCTGCAAGTATCTTCAATATTGGGTGAAAAACTCTTTGCTGAGATTTCTGGAAACTCGTACTTTTTGGAAGGTTGGCAACCCCTTTCAATGAATGTGATTCTCGTCAGTCTCTGCTTGGGGCTACTTCAATGGGACACAAACCAAAGCAAAAGAACTTGGAACTACATTATTGTGCCAAGTTTCAAAGAGCTAGCACAAACCGTGTTTCATTTAGAGTTCCAACTACATGTATCCTTATAGGAGAAAACAGAGTGAAACCTAAACATGAAAACGGTTACTGCAAAGGAACGGTTAAACCTAGAAGAACGAAATTTGGTGAGCCAACTGGGATTCGTGTACTGATCATTACCTGCAAGTATCTTCTAGATTGGGTGAAAAACTCTTTGCTGAGATTTCTGGAAACTCGTAGTTTTTTGGAAGCTTGGCAACCCCTTTCAATGAATGTGATTCTCGTCAGTGTCTGCTTAGGGCTACTTCCACAGGACATAAACCATAGCGATAGAACTTGGAACTACATTATTGTGCCAAGTTTCAAATAGCTAGCACAAACCGTGTTTGATTTAGAGTTCCAACTACATGTATCCATATAGGAGAAAACAGAGTGAAACCTAAACATGAAAACGGTTACTGCAAAGGAACGCTTTAACCTAGAAGAACGAATTTTGATGAGCCAAGTGGAATTGGTGCAGTGATCATTACCAGCAGTATCATCAAGATTGGATGAAAAAATGTTTGCTGAGATTTCCGGAAATTCGTAGTTTTTTGGAAGCTAGGCAACCCCTTTCAATGAAAGTGATTCTTGTCAGTCTCTGCTTGGGGCTACTTAAATAGGACACAAACCATAGGGATAGAACTTGGAACTACATTATTGTGCCAAGTTTCAAAGAGCTAGCACAAACCGTGTTTGATTTAGAGTTCCAACTACATGTATCCATATAGGAGAAAACAGAGTGAAACCTAAAATTGAAAACGGTTACTGCAAAGGAACGGTTTAACCTAGAAGAACGAAATTTGATGAGCCAAGTGGGATTGGTGTACTGATCATTACCTGCCAGTATCATCAAGATTGGGTTAAAAAATGTTTGCTGAGATTTCAGGAAACTCGTAGTTTTTTGGAAGCTTGGCAACCCTTTCAATGAATGTGATTCTCGTCAGTCTCTGCTTGGGGCTACTTCAATGGGACACAAACCAAAGCAATAGAACTTGGAACTACATTATTGTGCCAAGTTTTAAAGAACTAGCACAAACCGTGTTTCATTTAGAGTTCCAACTACATGTATCCATATAGGAGAAAACAGAGTGAAACCTAAACATGAAAACGGTTACTGCAAAGAACGGTTTAACCTAGAAGAACGAAATTTGGTGAGCCAAGTGGGACTGGTGTACTGATAATTACCTGCCAGTATCATCAAGATTGGGTGAAAAAATGTTTGCTGAGATTTCAGGAAACTCGTAGTTTTTGGAGGCTTGGCAACCCCTTTCAATGAATGTGATTCTCGTCAGTCTCTGCTTGGGGCTACTTCAATAGGACACAAACCATAGGGATAGAACTTGGAACTACATTATTGTGCCAAGTTTCAAAGGGCTAGCACAAACCGTGTTTGATTTAGACTTCCAACTACATGTATCCATATAGGAGAAAACAGAGTGAAACCTTAACATGAAAACAGTTACTGCAAAGGAACGGTTTAACCTAGAAGAACGAAATTTGATGAGCCAAGTGGGACTGGTGTACTGATCATTACCTGCCAGTATCATCAAGATTGGGTGAAAAAATGTTTGCTGAGATTTCAGGAAACTCGTAGATTTTTGGAAGCTAGGCAACCCCTTTCAATGAAAGTGATTCTGGTGAGTCTCTGCTTGGGGCTACTTCAATAGGACAAAATCAGTAGCGATAGAACTTGGAACTACATTATTGTGCCAAGTTTCAAAGAGCTAGCACAAACCGTGTTTGATTTAGAGTTCCAACTACATGTATCCATATAGGAGAAAACAGAGTGAAACCTAAACATGAAAACGGTTACTGCAAAGGAACGGTTTAACCTTGAAGAACGAAATTTGGTCAGCCAAGTGGGACTGGTGTAGTGATCATTACCTGCAAGTATCATCAAGATTGGGTGAAAAAATGTTTGCTGCGTTTTCAGGAAACTCGTACTTTTTGGAAGCTTGGCAACCCCTTTCAATGAATGTGATTCTGGTCAGTCTCTGCTTGGGGCTACTTCAATACAATACAAACCATAGCAATAGAACTTGGAACTACATTATTGTGCCATGTTTCAAATAGCTAGCACAAACCGTGTTTGATTTAGAGTTCCAACTACATGTATCCATATAGGAGAAAACAGAGTGTAACCTAAACATGAAAAAGGTTACTGCAAAGGAACGGTTTAACCTAGAAGAACGAAATTTGGTGAGCCAACTGGGATTCGTGTACTGATCATTACCTGCATGTATCTTCAATATTGGGTGAAAAACTCTTTGCTGAGATTTCTGGAAACTCGTAGTTTTTTGGAAGCTTGGCAACCCCTTTCAATGAAAGTGATTCTCGTCAGTCTGTGCTTGGGGCTACTTCAATAGGACACAAACCATAGCGATAGAACTTGGAACTACATTATTGTGCCAAGTTTCAAAGAACTAGCACAAACCGTGTTTGATTTAGAGTTCCAACTACATGTATCCATATAGGAGAAAACAGAGTGAAACCTAAACATGAAAACGGTTACTGCAAAGAAACGGTTTAACCTAGAAGAACGAAATTTGGTGAGCCAAGTGGGACTGGTGTACTGATCATTACCTGCCAGTATCATCAAGATTGGGTGAAAAAATGTTTGCTGAGATTTCAGGAAACTCGTAGTTTTTTGGAAGCTTGGCAACCCCTTTCAATGAATGTGATTCTCGTCAGTCTCTGCTTGGGGCTACTTCAATGGGACACAAACCAAAGCAATAGAACTTGGAACTACATTATTGTGCCAAGTTTCAAAGAGCTAGCACAAACCGTGTTTGATTTAGAGTTCCAACTACATATATCCATATAGGAGAAAACAGAGTGAAACCTAAACATGAAAACGGTTACTGCAAAGGACGGTTTACCCTTGAAGAACGAAATTTGTCAGCCAAGTGGGACTGGTGTAGTGATCATTACCTGCATGTATCATCAAGATTGGGTGAAAAAATGTTTGCTGAGATTTCAGGAAACTCGTACTTTTTGGAAGGTTGGCAACCCCTTTCAATGAAAGTGATTCTCGTCAGTCTCTGCTTGGGGCTACTTAAATAAGACACAAACCATAGGGATAGAACTTGGAACTACATTATTGTGCCAAGTATCAAAGAGCTAGCACAAACCGTGTTTGATTTAGAGTTCCAACTACATGTATCCATATAGGAGAAAACAGAGTGAAACCTAAAATTGAAAACGGTTACTGCAAAGGAACGGTTTAACCTAGAAGAACGAATTTTGATGAGCCAAATGGGACTGATGTACTGATCATTACCTGCCAGTATCATCAAGATTGGGTGAAAAAATGTTTGCTGAGACTTCAGGAAACTCGTAGTTCTTTGGAAGCTTGGCAACCCCTTTCAATTAAAGTGATTCTCGTCAGTCTCTGCTTGGGGCTACTTCAATAGGACAAAATCAATAGCGATAGAACTAGCTACTACATTATTGTGCCAAGTTTCAAAGAGCTAGCACAAACCGTGTTTGATTTATCGTTCCAACTACATGTATCCATATAAAAGAAAACAGAGTGAAACCTAAACATGAAAACGGTTACTGCAAAGGAACGGTTTAACCTTGAAGAACGAAACTTGGTCAGCCAAGTGGAACTGGTGTAGTGATCATTACTTGCAAGTATCATCAAGATTGGGTGAAAAAATGTTTGCTGAGATTTCAGGAAACTCGTAGTTTTTGGAAGCTTGGCAACCCCTTTCAATGAATGTGATTCTCGTCAGTCTCTGCTTGGGGCTAGTTCAATAGGACACAAACCATAGCAATAGAACTTGGAACTACATTATTGTGCCAAGTTTCAAATAGCTAGCACAAACCGTGCTTGATTTAGAGTTCCAGCTACATGTACCCATATAGGAGAAAACAGAGTGAAACCTAAACATGAAAACGGTTACTGCAAAGGAACGGTTTAACCTAGAAGAATGAAATATGGTGAGCCAAGTGGGATTGGTGTATTGATCATTACCTGCCAGTATCATGAAGATTGGCTGAAAAACTCTTTGCTGAGATTTCCGGAAACTCGTAGTTTTTTGGAAGCTTGGCAACCCCTTTCAATGAAAGTGATTCTCGTCAGTCTTTGCTTGGGGCTACTTCAATAGGACACAAACCATAGCGATAGAACTTGGAACTACATTATTGTGCCAAGTTTCAAAGAACTAGCACAAACCGTGTTTGTTTTAGAGTTCCAAATACATGTATCCATATAGCAGAAAACAGAGTGAAACCTAAAATTGAAAACGGTTACTGCAAAGAGCGGTTTAACCTAGAAGAACGAAATTTGGTGAGCCAAGTGGGAATGGTGTACTGATCATTACCTGCCAGTATCATCAAGATTGGGTGAAAAAATGTTTGCTGAGTTTTCAGGAAACTCGTACTTTTTGGAAGCTTGGCAACCCCTTTCAATGAATGTGATTCTGGTCAGTCTCTGCTTGGGGCTACTTCAATAGGACACAAACCATAGCAATAGAACTTGGAACTACATTATTGTGCCATGTGTCAAATAGCTACACAAACCGTGTTTGATTTAGAGTTCCAAATACATGTATCCATATAGGAGAAAACAGAGTGAAACCTAAACATGAAAACGGTAACTGCAAAGGAACGGTTTAACCTAGAAGAACGAAATTTGGTGAGCCGAGTGGGATTGGTGTACTGATCATTACCTGCCAGTATCATGAAGATTGGGTGAAAAACTCTTTGCTGAGATTTCAGGAAACTCGTAGTTTTTGGAAGCTTGGCAACCCCTTTCAATGAATGTGATTCTCGTCAGTCTCTGCTTGGGGCTACTTCAATAGGACACAAACCATAGCGATAGAACTTGGAACTACATTATTGTGCCAAGTTTCAAAGAACTAGCACAAACCGTGTTTGATTTAGAGTTCCAACTACATGTATCCATATAGGAGAAAACAGAGTGAAACCTAAACATGAAAACGGTTACTGCAAAGAACGGTTTAACCTAGAAGAACGAAATTTGGTGAGCCAAGTGGGACTGGTGTACTGATCATTACCTGCCAGTATCATCAAGATTGGGTGAACAAATGTTTGCTGAGATTTCAGGAAACTCGTAGTTTTTTGGAAGCTTGGCAACCCATTTCAATGAACGTGATTCTCGTCAGTCTCTGCTTTGGGCTACTTCCATAGGACACAAACCATAGCGACAGAACTTGGAACTACATTATTGTGCCAAGTTTCAAAGAGTTAGCACAAACCGTGTTTGATTTAGAGTTCCAACTACATGTATCCATATAGGAGAAAACAGAGTGAAACCTAAACATGAAAACGGTTACTGCAAAGGAACGGTTTAACCTAGAAGAACGAATTTTGATGAGCCAAGTGGAATTGGTGAAGTGATCATTAGCAGCAGTATCATCAAGTTTGGGTGAAAAAATGTTTGCTGAGATTACCGAAATCTCGTAGTTTTCTGGAAGCTTGCCAACTCCTTTCAATGAAAGTGATTCTCGTCAGTCTCTGCTTGGGGCTACTTAAATAAGACACAAACCATAGGGATAGAACTTGGAACTACATTATTGTGCCAAGTTTCAAAGAGCTAGCACAAACCGTGTTTGATTTAGAGTTCCATCTACATGTATCCATATAGGAGAAAACAGAGTGAAACCTAAAATTGAAAACGGTTACTGCAAAGGAACGGTTTAACCTAGAAGAACGAATTTTGATGAGCCAAGTGGGACTGCTGTACTGATCATTACCTGCCAGTATCATCAAGATTGGGTGAAAAAATATTTGCTGAGACGTCAGGAAACTCGTAGTTTTTTGGAAGCTAGGCAACCCCTTTCAATTAAAGTGATTCTCGTCAGTCTCTGCTTGGGGCTACTTCAATAGGACACAAACCATAGCGATAGAACTTGGAACTACATTATTGTGCCAAGTTTCAAAGAACTAGCACAAACCGTGTTTGATTTAGTGTTCCAACTACATGTATCCATATAGGAGAAAACAGAGTGAAACCTAAACATGAAAACGGTTACTGCAAAGGAACGGTTTAACCTTGAAGAACGAAATTTGGTCATCCAAGTGGGTCTGGTGTAGTGATCATTACCTGCCAGTATCATCAAGATTGGGTGAAAAAATGTTTGCTGAGATTTCAGGAAACTCGTACTGTTTGGAAGGTTGGCAACCCCTTTCAATGAATGTGATTCTCGTCAGTCTCTGCTTGGGGATACTTCAATAGGACACAAACCATAGCAATAGAACTTGGAACTAAATTAGTGTGCCAAGTTTCAAATAGCTAGCACAAACCGTGTTTGATTTAGAGTTCCAAATACATGTATCCATATAGGAGAAAACAGAGTGTAACCTAAACATGAAAACGGTTACTGCAAAGGAACGGTTTAACCTAGAAGAACGAAATTTGGTCAGCCAAGTGGGACTGGTGTAGTGATCATTACTTGCAAGTATCATCAAGATAGGGTGAAAAAATGTTTGCTGAGATTTCAGGAAACTCGTAGTTTTTGGAAGCTTGGCAACCCCTTTCAATGAATGTGATTCTCGTCAGTCTCTGCTTGGGGCTAGTTCAATAGGACACAAACCATAGCAATAGAACTTGGAACTACATTATTGTGACAAGTTTCAAATAGCTAGCACAAACCGTGCTTGATTTAGAGTTCCAACTACCTGTAACCATATAGGAGAAAACAGAGTGAAACCTAAACATGAAAACGGTTACTGCAAAGGAACGGTTTAACCTAGAAGAACGAAATTTGGTGAGCCAACTGGGATTCGTGTACTGAGCATTACCTGCAAGTATCTTCAATATTGGGTGAAAAACTCTTTGCTGAGATTTCTGGAAACTCGTACTTTTTGGAAGGTTGGCAACCCCTTTCAATGAATGTGATTCTCGTCAGTCTCTGCTTGGGGCTACTTCAATGGGACACAAACCAAAGCAAAAGAACTTGGAACTACATTATTGTGCCAAGTTTCAAAGAGCTAGCACAAACCGTGTTTCATTTAGAGTTCCAACTACATGTATCCTTATAGGAGAAAACAGAGTGAAACCTAAACATGAAAACGGTTACTGCAAAGGAACGGTTAAACCTAGAAGAACGAAATTTGGTGAGCCAACTGGGATTCGTGTACTGATCATTACCTGCAAGTATCTTCTAGATTGGGTGAAAAACTCTTTGCTGAGATTTCTGGAAACTCGTAGTTTTTTGGAAGCTTGGCAACCCCTTTCAATGAATGTGATTCTCGTCAGTGTCTGCTTAGGGCTACTTCCACAGGACATAAACCATAGCGATAGAACTTGGAACTACATTATTGTGCCAAGTTTCAAATAGCTAGCACAAACCGTGTTTGATTTAGAGTTCCAACTACATGTATCCATATAGGAGAAAACAGAGTGAAACCTAAACATGAAAACGGTTACTGCAAAGGAACGCTTTAACCTAGAAGAACGAATTTTGATGAGCCAAGTGGAATTGGTGCAGTGATCATAACCAGCAGTATCATCAAGATTGGATGAAAAAATGTTTGCTGAGATTTCCGGAAATTCGTAGTTTTTTGGAAGCTAGGCAACCCCTTTCAATGAAAGTGATTCTTGTCAGTCTCTGCTTGGGGCTACTTAAATAGGACACAAACCATAGGGATAGAACTTGGAACTACATTATTGTGCCAAGTTTCAAAGAGCTAGCACAAACCGTGTTTGATTTAGAGTTCCAACTACATGTATCCATATAGGAGAAAACAGAGTGAAACCTAAAATTGAAAACGGTTACTGCAAAGGAACGGTTTAACCTAGAAGAACGAAATTTGATGAGCCAAGTGGGATTGGTGTACTGATCATTACCTGCCAGTATCATCAAGATTGGGTTAAAAAATGTTTGCTGAGATTTCAGGAAACTCGTAGTTTTTTGGAAGCTTGGCAACCCCTTTCAATGAATGTGATTCTCGTCAGTCTCTGCTTGGGGCTACTTCAATGGGACACAAACCAAAGCAATAGAACTTGGAACTACATTATTGTGCCAAGTTTTAAAGAACTAGCACAAACCGTGTTTCATTTAGAGTTCCAACTACATGTATCCATATAGGAGAAAACAGAGTGAAACCTAAACATGAAAACGGTTACTGCAAAGAACGGTTTAACCTAGAAGAACGAAATTTGGTGAGCCAAGTGGGACTGGTGTACTGATAATTACCTGCCAGTATCATCAAGATTGGGTGAAAAAATGTTTGCTGAGATTTCAGGAAACTCGTAGTTTTTGGAGGCTTGGCAACCCCTTTCAATGAATGTGATTCTCGTCAGTCTCTGCTTGGGGCTACTTCAATAGGACACAAACCATAGGGATAGAACTTGGAACTACATTATTGTGCCAAGTTTCAAAGGGCTAGCACAAACCGTGTTTGATTTAGACTTCCAACTACATGTATCCATATAGGAGAAAACAGAGTGAAACCTTAACATGAAAACAGTTACTGCAAAGGAACGGTTTAACCTAGAAGAACGAAATTTGATGAGCCAAGTGGGACTGGTGTACTGATCATTACCTGCCAGTATCATCAAGATTGGGTGAAAAAATGTTTGCTGAGATTTCAGGAAACTCGTAGATTTTTGGAAGCTAGGCAACCCCTTTCAATGAAAGTGATTCTGGTGAGTCTCTGCTTGGGGCTACTTCAATAGGACAAAATCAGTAGCGATAGAACTTGGAACTACATTATTGTGCCAAGTTTCAAAGAGCTAGCACAAACCGTGTTTGATTTAGAGTTCCAACTACATGTATCCATATAGGAGAAAACAGAGTGAAACCTAAACATGAAAACGGTTACTGCAAAGGAACGGTTTAACCTTGAAGAACGAAATTTGGTCAGCCAAGTGGGACTGGTGTAGTGATCATTACCTGCAAGTATCATCAAGATTGGGTGAAAAAATGTTTGCTGCGTTTTCAGGAAACTCGTACTTTTTGGAAGCTTGGCAACCCCTTTCAATGAATGTGATTCTGGTCAGTCTCTGCTTGGGGCTACTTCAATACAATACAAACCATAGCAATAGAACTTGGAACTACATTATTGTGCCATGTTTCAAATAGCTAGCACAAACCGTGTTTGATTTAGAGTTCCAACTACATGTATCCATATAGGAGAAAACAGAGTGTAACCTAAACATGAAAAAGGTTACTGCAAAGGAACGGTTTAACCTAGAAGAACGAAATTTGGTGAGCCAACTGGGATTCGTGTACTGATCATTACCTGCATGTATCTTCAATATTGGGTGAAAAACTCTTTGCTGAGATTTCTGGAAACTCGTAGTTTTTTGGAAGCTTGGCAACCCCTTTCAATGAAAGTGATTCTCGTCAGTCTGTGCTTGGGGCTACTTCAATAGGACACAAACCATAGCGATAGAACTTGGAACTACATTATTGTGCCAAGTTTCAAAGAACTAGCACAAACCGTGTTTGATTTAGAGTTCCAACTACATGTATCCATATAGGAGAAAACAGAGTGAAACCTAAACATGAAAACGGTTACTGCAAAGAAACGGTTTAACCTAGAAGAACGAAATTTGGTGAGCCAAGTGGGACTGGTGTACTGATCATTACCTGCCAGTATCATCAAGATTGGGTGAAAAAATGTTTGCTGAGATTTCAGGAAACTCGTAGTTTTTTGGAAGCTTGGCAACCCCTTTCAATGAATGTGATTCTCGTCAGTCTCTGCTTGGGGCTACTTCAATGGGACACAAACCAAAGCAATAGAACTTGGAACTACATTATTGTGCCAAGTTTCAAAGAGCTAGCACAAACCGTGTTTGATTTAGAGTTCCAACTACATATATCCATATAGGAGAAAACAGAGTGAAACCTAAACATGAAAACGGTTACTGCAAAGGACGGTTTACCCTTGAAGAACGAAATTTGTCAGCCAAGTGGGACTGGTGTAGTGATCATTACCTGCATGTATCATCAAGATTGGGTGAAAAAATGTTTGCTGAGATTTCAGGAAACTCGTACTTTTTGGAAGGTTGGCAACCCCTTTCAATGAAAGTGATTCTCGTCAGTCTCTGCTTGGGGCTACTTAAATAAGACACAAACCATAGGGATAGAACTTGGAACTACATTATTGTGCCAAGTATCAAAGAGCTAGCACAAACCGTGTTTGATTTAGAGTTCCAACTACATGTATCCATATAGGAGAAAACAGAGTGAAACCTAAAATTGAAAACGGTTACTGCAAAGGAACGGTTTAACCTAGAAGAACGAATTTTGATGAGCCAATTGGGACTGATGTACTGATCATTACCTGCCAGTATCATCAAGATTGGGTGAAAAAATGTTTGCTGAGACTTCAGGAAACTCGTAGTTCTTTGGAAGCTTGGCAACCCCTTTCAATTAAAGTGATTCTCGTCAGTCTCTGCTTGGGGCTACTTCAATAGGACAAAATCAATAGCGATAGAACTAGCTACTACATTATTGTGCCAAGTTTCAAAGAGCTAGCACAAACCGTGTTTGATTTATCGTTCCAACTACATGTATCCATATAAAAGAAAACAGAGTGAAACCTAAACATGAAAACGGTTACTGCAAAGGAACGGTTTAACCTTGAAGAACGAAACTTGGTCAGCCAAGTGGAACTGGTGTAGTGATCATTACTTGCAAGTATCATCAAGATTGGGTGAAAAAATGTTTGCTGAGATTTCAGGAAACTCGTAGTTTTTGGAAGCTTGGCAACCCCTTTCAATGAATGTGATTCTCGTCAGTCTCTGCTTGGGGCTAGTTCAATAGGACACAAACCATAGCAATAGAACTTGGAACTACATTATTGTGCCAAGTTTCAAATAGCTAGCACAAACCGTGCTTGATTTAGAGTTCCAGCTACATGTACCCATATAGGAGAAAACAGAGTGAAACCTAAACATGAAAACGGTTACTGCAAAGGAACGGTTTAACCTAGAAGAATGAAATATGGTGAGCCAAGTGGGATTGGTGTATTGATCATTACCTGCCAGTATCATGAAGATTGGCTGAAAAACTCTTTGCTGAGATTTCCGGAAACTCGTAGTTTTTTGGAAGCTTGGCAACCCCTTTCAATGAAAGTGATTCTCGTCAGTCTTTGCTTGGGGCTACTTCAATAGGACACAAACCATAGCGATAGAACTTGGAACTACATTATTGTGCCAAGTTTCAAAGAACTAGCACAAACCGTGTTTGTTTTAGAGTTCCAAATACATGTATCCATATAGCAGAAAACAGAGTGAAACCTAAAATTGAAAACGGTTACTGCAAAGAGCGGTTTAACCTAGAAGAACGAAATTTGGTGAGCCAAGTGGGAATGGTGTACTGATCATTACCTGCCAGTATCATCAAGATTGGGTGAAAAAATGTTTGCTGAGTTTTCAGGAAACTCGTACTTTTTGGAAGCTTGGCAACCCCTTTCAATGAATGTGATTCTGGTCAGTCTCTGCTTGGGGCTACTTCAATAGGACACAAACCATAGCAATAGAACTTGGAACTACATTATTGTGCCATGTGTCAAATAGCTACACAAACCGTGTTTGATTTAGAGTTCCAAATACATGTATCCATATAGGAGAAAACAGAGTGAAACCTAAACATGAAAACGGTAACTGCAAAGGAACGGTTTAACCTAGAAGAACGAAATTTGGTGAGCCAACTGGGATTCGTGTACTGATCATTACCTGCAAGTATCATCAAGATTGGGTGAAAAAATGTTTGCTGAGATTTCTGGAAACTCGTAGTTTTTTGGAAGCTTGGCAACCCCTTTCAATGAAAGTGATTCTCGTCAGTCTGTGCTTGGGGCTACTTCAATAGGACACAAACCATAGCGATAGAACTTGGAACTACATTATTGTGCCAAGTTTCAAAGAACTAGCACAAACCGTGTTTGATTTAGAGTTCCAACTACATGTATCCATATAGGAGAAAACAGAGTGAAACCTAAACATGAAAACGGTTACTGCAAAGGAACAGTTTAACCTAGAAGAACGAAATTTGGTGAGCCAAGTGGGACTGGTGTACTGATCATTACCTGCCAGTATCATCAAGATTGGGTGAAAAAATTTTTGCTGAGATTTCAGGAAATCGTAGTTTTTTGGAAGCTTGGCAACCCCTTTCAATGAATGTGATTCTCGTCAGTCTCTGCTTGGGGCTACTTCCATAGGACACAAACCATAGCGATAGAACTTGGAACTACATTATTGTGCCAAGTTTCAAAGAGCTAGCACAAACCGTGTTTGATTTAGAGTTCCAAATACATGTATCCATATAGGAGAAAACAGAGTGAAACCTAAACATGAAAACGGTTACTGCAAAGGAACGGTTTAACCTAGAAGAACGAAATTTGGTCAGCCAAGTGGGACTGGTGTAGTGATCATTACTTGCAAGTATCATCAAGATTGGGTGAAAAAATGTTTGCTGAGATTTCAGGAAACACGTAGTTTTTGGAAGCTTGGCAACCCCTTTCAATGAATGTGATTCTCGTCAGTCTCTGCTTGGGGCTAGTTCAATAGGACACAAACCATAGCAATAGAACTTGGAACTACATTATTGTGCCAAGTTTCAAATAGCTAGCACAAACCGTGCTTGATTTAGAGTTCCAACTACCTGTAACCATATAGGAGAAAACAGAGTGAAACCTAAACATGAAAACGGTTACTGCAAAGGAACGGTTTAACCTAGAAGAACGAAATTTGGTGAGCCAACTGGGATTCGTGTACTGAGCATTACCTGCAAGTATCTTCAATATTGGGTGAAAAACTCTTTGCTGAGATTTCTGGAAACTCGTACTTTTTGGAAGGTTGGCAACCCCTTTCAATGAATGTGATTCTCGTCAGTCTCTGCTTGGGGCTACTTCAATGGGACACAAACCAAAGCAAAAGAACTTGGAACTACATTATTGTGCCAAGTTTCAAAGAGCTAGCACAAACCGTGTTTCATTTAGAGTTCCAACTACATGTATCCTTATAGGAGAAAACAGAGTGAAACCTAAACATGAAAACGGTTACTGCAAAGGAACGGTTAAACCTAGAAGAACGAAATTTGGTGAGCCAACTGGGATTCGTGTACTGATCATTACCTGCAAGTATCTTCTAGATTGGGTGAAAAACTCTTTGCTGAGATTTCTGGAAACACGTAGTTTTTTGGAAGCTTGGCAACCCATTTCAATGAATGTGATTCTCGTCAGTGTCTGCTTAGGGCTACTTCCACAGGACATAAACCATAGCGATAGAACTTGGAACTACATTATTGTGCCAAGTTTCAAATAGCTAGCACAAACCGTGTTTGATTTAGAGTTCCAACTACATGTATCCATATAGGAGAAAACAGAGTGAAACCTAAACATGAAAACGGTTACTGCAAAGGAACGCTTTAACCTAGAAGAACGAATTTTGATGAGCCAAGTGGAATTGGTGCAGTGATCATTACCCGCAGTATCATCAAGATTGGATGAAAAAATGTTTGCTGAGATTTCCGGAAATTCGTAGTTTTTGGAAGCTAGGCAACCCCTTTCAATGAAAGTGATTCTTGTCAGTCTCTGCTTGGGGCTACTTAAATAGGACACAAACCATAGGGATAGAACTTGGAACTACATTATTGTGCCAAGTTTCAAAGAGCTAGCACAAACCGTGTTTGATTTAGAGTTCCAACTACATGTATCCATATAGGAGAAAACAGAGTGAAACCTAAAATTGAAAACGGTTACTGCAAAGGAACGGTTTAACCTAGAAGAACGAAATTTGATGAGCCAAGTGGGATTGGTGTACTGATCATTACCTGCCAGTATCATCAAGATTGGGTGAAAAAATGTTTGCTGAGATTTCAGGAAACTCGTAGTTTTTTGGAAGCTTGGCAACCCCTTTCAATGAATGTGATTCTCGTCAGTCTCTGCTTGGGGCTACTTCAATGGACACAAACCAAAGCAATAGAACTTGGAACTACATTATTGTGCCAAGTTTCAAAGAGCTAGCACAAACCGTGTTTGATTTAGAGTTCCAACTACATATATCCATAAAGGAGAAAACAGAGTGAAACCTAAACATGAAAACGGTTACTGCAAAGGTCGGTTTACCCTTGAAGAACGAAATTTGTCAGCCAAGTGGGACTGGTGTAGTGATCATTACCTGCATGTATCATCAAGATTGGGTGAAAAAATGTTTGCTGAGATTTCAGGAAACTCGTACTTTTGGAAGGTTGGCAACCCCTTTCAATGAAAGTGATTCTCGTCAGTCTCTGCTTGGGGCTACTTAAATAAGACACAAACCATAGGGATAGAACTTGGAACTACATTATTGTGCCAAGTTTTAAAGAACTAGCACAAACCGTGTTTCATTTAGAGTTCAACTACATGTATCCATATAGGAGAAAACGAGTGAAAACCTAAACATGAAAACGGTTACTGCAAAGAACGGTTTAACCTAGAAGAACGAAATTTGGTGAGCCAAGTGGGACTGGTGTACTGATAATTACCTGCCAGTATCATCAAG
Organism: Urocitellus parryii; assembly: GCF_045843805.1. Taxonomy (NCBI): domain Eukaryota; kingdom Metazoa; phylum Chordata; class Mammalia; order Rodentia; family Sciuridae; genus Urocitellus; species Urocitellus parryii. Next base: position 19,701 of record NW_027552737.1, on the reverse strand, counting down.
ATTGGGTGAAAAAATGTTTGCTGAGATTTCAGGAAACTCGTAGTTTTTGGAGGCTTGGCAACCCCTTTCAATGAATGTGATTCTCGTCAGTCTCTGCTTGGGGCTACTTCAATAGGGCACAAACCATAGGGATAGAACTTGGAACTACATTATTGTGCCAAGTTTCAAAGGCTAGCACAAACCGTGTTTGATTTAGACTTCCAACTACATGTATCCATATAGGAGAAAACAGAGTGAAACCTTAACATGAAACAGTTACTGCAAAGGAACGGTTTAACCTAGAAGAACGAAATTTGATGAGCCAAGTGGGGACTGGTGTACTGATCATTACCTGCCAGTATCATCAAGATTGGGTGAAAAATGTTTGCTGAGATTTCAGGAAACTCGTAGATTTTTGGAAGCTAGGCAACCCCTTTCAATGAAAGTGATTCTGGTGAGTCTCTGCTTGGGGCTACTTCAATAGGACAAAATCAGTAGCGATAGAACTTGGAACTACATTATTGTGCCATGTTTCAAAGAGCTAGCACAAACCGTGTTTGACTTAGAGTTCCAACTACATGTATCCATATAGGAGAAAACAGAGTGAAACCTAAACATGAAAACGGTTACTGCAAAGGAACGGTTTAACCTTGAAGAACGAAATTTGGTCAGCCAAGTGGGACTGGTGTAGTGATCATTACCTGCAAGTATCATCAAGATTGGGTGAAAAAATGTTTGCTGCGTTTTCAGGAAACTCGTACTTTTTGGAAGCTTGGCAACCCCTTTCAATGAATGTGATTCTGGTCAGTCTCTGCTTGGGGCTACTTCAATACAATACAAACCATAGCAATAGAACTTGGAACTACATTATTGTGCCATGTTTCAAAATAGCTAGCACAAACCGTGTTTGATTTAGAGTTCCAACTACATGTATCCATATAGGAGAAAACAGAGTGAAACCTAAACATGAAAAAGGTTACTGCAAAGGAACGGTTTTAACCTAGAAGAACGAAATTTGGTGAGCCAACTGGGATTCGTGTACTGATCATACCTGCATGTATCTTCAATATTGGGTGAAAAACTCTTTGCTGAGATTTCTGGAAACTCGTAGTTTTTTGGAAGCTTGGCAACCCCTTTCAATGAAAGTGATTCTCGTCAGTCTGTGCTTGGGGCTACTTCAATAGGACACAAACCATAGCGATAGAACTTGGAACTACATTATTGTGCCAAGTTTCAAAGAACTAGCACAAACCGTGTTTGATTTAGAGTTCCAACTACATGTATCCATATAGGAGAAAACAGAGTGAAACCTAAACATGAAAACGGTTACTGCAAAGAAACGGTTTAACCTAGAAGAACGAAATTTGGTGAGCCAAGTGGGACTGGTGTACTGATCATTACCTGCCAGTATCATCAAGATTGGGTGAAAAAATGTTTGCTGAGATTTCAGGAAACTCGTAGTTTTTTGGAAGCTTGGCAACCCCTTTCAATGAATGTGATTCTCGTCAGTCTCTGCTTGGGGCTACTTCAATGGGACACAAACCAAAGCAATAGAACTTGGAACTACATTATTGTGCCAAGTTTCAAAGAGCTAGCGCAAACCGTGTTTGATTTAGAGTTCCAACTACATATATCCATATAGGAGAAAACAGAGTGAAACCTAAACATGAAAACGGTTACTGCAAAGGTCGGTTTACCCTTGAAGAACGAAATTTGTCAGCCAAGTGGGACTGGTGTAGTGATCATTACCTGCATGTATCTTCAAGATTGGGTGAAAAAAATGTTTGCTGAGATTTCAGGAAACTCGTACTTTTTGGAAGGTTGGCAACCCCTTTCAATGAAAGTGATTCTCGTCAGTCTCTGCTTGGGGCTACTTAAATAAGACACAAACCATAGGGATAGAACTTGGAACTACATTATTGTGCCAAGTTTCAAAGAGCTAGCACAAACCGTGTTTGATTTAGAGTTCCAACTACATGTATCCATATAGGAGAAAACAGAGTGAAACCTAAAATTGAAAACGGTTACTGCAAAGGAACGGTTTAACCTAGAAGAACGAATTTTGATGAGCCAATTGGGACTGATGTACTGATCGTTACCTGCCAGTATCATCAAGATTGGGTGAAAAAATGTTTGCTGAGACTTCAGGAAACTCGTAGTTCTTTTGGAAGCTTGGCAACCCCTTTCAATTAAAGTGATTCTCGTCAGTCTCTGCTTGGGGCTACTTCAATAGGACAAAATCAATAGCGACAGAACTAGCTACTACATTATTGTGCCAAGTTTCAGAGAGCTAGCACAAACCGTGTTTGATTTATAGTTTCCAACTACATGTATCCATATAGAAGAAAACAGAGTGAAACCTAAACATGAAAACGGTTACTGCAAAGGAACGGTTTAACCTTGAAGAACGAACTTGGTCAGCCAAGTGGAACTGGTGTAGTGATCATTATACTTGCAAGTATCATCAAGATTGGGTGAAAAAATGTTTGCTGAGATTTCAGGAAACTCGTAGTTTTTGGAAGCTTGGCAACCCCTTTCAATGAATGTGATTCTCGTCAGTCTCTGCTTGGGGCTAGTTCAATAGGACACAAACCATAGCAATAGAACTTGGAACTACATTATTGTGCCAAGTTTCAAATAGCTAGCACAAACCGTGCTTGATTTAGAGTTCCAGCTACATGTACCCATATAGGAGAAAACAGAGTGAAACCTAAACATGAAAACGGTTACTGCAAAGGAACGGTTTAACCTAGAAGAACGAAATATGGTGAGCCAAGTGGGATTGGTGTATTGATCATTACCTGCCAGTATCATGAAGATTGGCTGAAAAACTCTTTGCTGAGATATCCGGAAACTCGTAGTTTTTGGAAGCTTGGCAACCCCTTTCAATGAAAGTGATTCTCGTCAGTCTTTGCTTGGGGCTACTTCAATAGGACACAAACCATAGCGATAGAACTTGGAACTACATTATTGTGCCAAGTTTCAAAAACTAGCACAAACCGTGTTTGTTTTAGAGTTCCAAATACATGTATCCATATAGCAGAAAACAGAGTGAAACCTTAAATTGAAAACGGTTACTGCAAAGAACGGTTTAACCTAGAAGAACGAAATTTGGTGAGCCAAGTGGGAATGGTGTACTGATCATTACCTGCCAGTATCATCAAGATTGGTTGAAAAAATGTTTGCTGAGTTTTCAGGAAACTCGTACTTTTTGGAAGCTTGGCAACCCCTTTCAATGAATGTGATTCTGGTCAGTCTCTGCTTGGGGCTACTTGAATAGGACACAAACCATAGCAATAGAACTTGGAACTACATTATTGTGCCATGTGTCAAATAGCTACACAAACCGTGTTTGATTTAGAGTTCCAAATACATGTATCCATATAGGAGAAAACAGAGTGAAACCTAAACATGAAAACGGTTACTGCAAAGGAACAGTTTAACCTAGAAGAACGAAATTTGGTGAGCCAACTGGGATTCGTGTACTGATCATTACCTGCAAGTATCATCAAGATTGGGTGAAAAAATGTTTGCTGAGATTTCTGGAAACTCGTAGTTTTTTGGAAGCTTGGCAACCCCTTTCAATGAAAATGATTCTCGTCAGTCTGTGCTTGGGGCTACTTCAATAGGACACAAACCATAGCGATAGAACTTGGAACTACATTATTGTGCCAAGTTTCAAAGAACTAGCACAAACCGTGTTTGATTTAGAGTTCCAACTACATGTATCCATATAGGAGAAAACAGAGTGAAACCTAAACATGAAAACGGTTACTGCAAAGGAACAGTTTAACCTAGAAGAACGAAATTTGGTGAGCCAAGTGGGACTGGTGTACTGATCATTACCTGCCAGTATCATCAAGATTGGGTGAAAAATGTTTGCTGAGATTTCAGGAAATCGTAGTTTTTTGGAAGCTTGGCAACCCCTTTCAATGAATGTGAATCTCGTCAGTCTCTGCTTGGGGCTACTTCCATAGGACACAAACCATAGCGATAGAACTTGGAACTACATTATTGTGCCAAGTTTCAAAGAGCTAGCACAAACCGTGTTTGATTTAGAGTTCCAACTACATGTATCCATATAGGAGAAAACAGAGTGAAACCTAAACATGAAAACGGTTACTGCAAAGTAACGGTTTAACCTTGAAGAACGAAATTTGGTCATCCAAGTGGGACTGGTGTAGTGATCATTACCTGCCAGTATCATCAAGATTGGGTGAAAAAATGTTTGCTGAGATTTCAGGAAACTCGTACTTTTTGGAAGGTTGGCAATCCCTTTCAATGAATGTGATTCTCGTCAGTCTCTGCTTGGGGCTACTTCAATAGGACACAAACCATAGCAATAGAACTTGGAACTACATTATTGTGCCAAGTTTCAAATAGCTAGCACAAACCGTGCTTGATTTAGAGTTCCAACTACATGTATCCATATAGGAGAAAACAGAGTGAAACCTAAACATGAAAACGGTTACTGCAAAGGAACGGTTTAACCTAGAAGAACGAAATTTGGTGAGCCAAGTGGGATTGGTGTACTGATCATTACCTGCCAGTATCATGAAGATTGGGTGAAAAACTGTTTGCTGAAATTTCTGGAAACTCGTAGTTTTTTGGAAGCTAGGCAACCCCTTTCAATGAAAGTGATTCTCGTCAGTCTCTGCTTTTGGCTACTTCAATACGACACAAAACCATAGCGATAGAACTTGGAACTACATTATTGTGCCAAGTTTCAAAGAGCTAGCACAAACCGTGTTTGATTTAGAGTTCCAACTACATGTATCCATATAGGAGAAAACAGAGTGAAACCTAAACATGAAAACGGTTACTGCAAAGAACGGTTTAACCTAGAAGAACGAAATTTGGTGAGCCAAGTGGGACTGGTGTACTGAACATTACCTGCCAGTATCATCAAGATTGGGTGAAAAAATGTTTGCTGAGATTTCCGGAAACTCGTAGTTTTTTGGAAGCTTGGCAACCCATTTCAATGAATGTGATTCTCGTCAGTCTCTGCTTTGGGCTACTTCCATAGGACACAAACCATAGCGATAGAACTTGGAACTACATTATTGTGCCAAGTTTCAAAGAGCTAGCACGAACCGTGTTTGATTTAGAGTTCCAACTACATGGATCCATATACGAGAAAACAGAGTGAAACCTAAACATGAAAACGGTTACTGCAAAGGAACGGTTTAACCTAGAAGAACGAATTTGGATGAGCCAAGTGGAATTGGTGTAGTGATCATTACCAGCAGTATCATCAAGATTGGGTGAAAAAAATGTTTGCTGAGATTTCCGGAATCTAGTAGTTTTTTGGAAGCTTGGCAACCCCTTTCAATGAAAGTGATTCTCGTCAGTCTCTGCTTGGGGCTACTTAAATAGGACACAAACCATAGGGATAGAACTTGGAACTACATTATTGTGCCAAGTTTCAAATAGCTAGCACAAACCGTGTTTGATTTAGAGTTCCAACTACATGTATCCATATAGGATAAAACAGAGTGAAACCTAAAATTGAAAACGGTTACTGCAGAGGTACGGTTTAACCTAGAAGAACGAAATTTGATGAGCCAAGTGGGATTGGTGTACTGATCATTACCTGCCAGTATCATCAAGATTGGGTGAAAAAATCTTTGATGAGATTTCAGGAAACTCGTAGTATTTGGAAGCTTGGCAACCCCTTTCAATGAATGTGATTCTCGTCAGTCTCTGCTTGGGGCTAGTTCAATAGGACACAAACATAGCAATAGAACTTGGAACTACATTATTGTGCCAAGTTTCAAATAGCTAGCACAAACCGTGCTTGATTTAGAGTTCCAACTACATGTATCCATATAGGGGAAAACAGAGTGAAACCTAAACATGAAAACGGTTACTGCAAAGAACGGTTTAACCTAGAAGAACGAAATTTGGTGAGCCAAGTGGGACTGGTGTACTGATCATTACCTGCCAGTATCATCAAGATTGGGTGAAAAATGTTTGCTGAGATTTCAGGAAACTCGTAGTTTTTTGGAAGCTTGGCAACCCCTTTCAATGAATGAGATTCTCGTCAGTCTCTGCTTGGGGCTACTTCAGTGGGACACAAACCAAAGCAATAGAACTTGGAACTGCATTATTGTGCCAAGTTTCAAAGAGCTAGCACAAAACGTGGTTGATTTAGAGTTCCAACTACATGTATCCATATAGGAGAAAACAGAGTGAAACCTAAACATGAAAACGTTTACTGCAAAGGAACGGTTTAACCTTGAAGAACGAAACTTGGTCAGCCAAGTGGAACTGGTGTAGTGATCATTACTTGCAAGTATCATCAAGATTGGGTGAAAAAATATTTGCTGAGATTTCAGGAAACTCGTAGTTTTTGGAAGCTTGGCAACCCCTTTCAATTAATGTGATTCTCGTCAGTCTCTGCTTGGGGCTAGTTCAATAGGACACAAACCATAGCAATAGAACTTGGAACTACATTATTGTGCCAAGTTTCAAATAGCTAGCACAAACCGTGCTTGATTTAGAGTTCCAACTACATGTATCCATATAGAAGAAAACAGAGTGAATCCTAAACATGAAAACGGTTACTGCAAAGGAACGGTTTAACCTAGAAAAACGAAATTTTTCATCCAAGTGGGATTGGTGTTCTGCTCATTACCTGCCATTATCATGAAGATTGGGTGAAAAACTCTTTGCTGAGATTTCCGGAAACTCGTAGTTTTTTCGAAGCTTGGCAACTCCTTTCAATGAAAGTGATTCTCGTCAGTCTTTGCTTTTGGCTACTTCAAATAGGACACAAACCATAGCGATAGAACTTGGAACTACATTATTGTGCAAAGTTTCAAAGAACTAGCACAAACCGTGTTTGTTTTAGAGTTCCAACTACATGTATCCACATAGGAGAAAACAGAGTAAAACCTAAACATGAAAACGGTTACTGCAAAGAACGGTTTAAACTAGAAGAACGAAATTTGGTGAGCCAAGTGGGACTGGTGTACTGATCATTACCTGCCAGTATCATCAAGATTGGGTGAAAAAATGTTTGCTGAGATTTCAGGAAACTCGTAGTTTTTTGGAAGCTTGGCAACCCATTTCAATGAATGTGATTCTCGTCAGTCTCTGCTTTGGGCTACTTCCATAGGACACAAACCATAGCGATAGAACTTGGAACGACATTATTGTGCCAAGTTTCAAAGAGCTAGCACAAACCGTGTTTGATTTAGAGTTCCAAGTACATGTATCCATATAGGAGAAAACAAAGTGAAACCTAAACATGAAAACTTTTACTGCAAAGGAACGGTTTAACCTAGAAGAACTAATTTGGATGAGCCAAGTGGAATTGGTGTAGTGATCATTACCAGCAGTATCATCAAGATTGGGTGAAAAAAATGTTTGCTGAGATTTCCGGAAACTCGTAGTATTTGGAAGCTTGGCAACCCCTTTCAATGAATGTGATTCTCGTCAGTCTCTCCTTTGGGCTACTTCCATAGGACACAAAACATAGCGACAGAACGTGGAACTACATTATTGTGCCAAGTTTCAAAGAGCTAGCACAAAACGTGGTTGATTTAGAGTTCCAACTACATGTATCCATATAGGAGAAAACAGAGTGAAACCTAAACATGAAAACGTTTACTGCAAAGGAACGGTTTAAACTTGAAGAACGAAACTTGGTCAGCCAAGTAACTGGTGTAGTGATCATTACTTGCAAGTATCATCAAGATTGGGTGAAAAAATATTTGCTGAGATTTCAGGAAACTCGTAGTTTTTGGAAGATTGGCAACCCCTTTCAATGAATGTGATTCTCGTCAGTCTCTGCTTGGGGCTAGTTCAATAGGACACAAACCATAGCAATAGAACTTGGAACTAGATTATTGTGCCAAGTTTCAAATAGCTAGCACAAACCGTGCTTGATTTAGAGTTCCAACTACATGTATCCATATAGGAGAAAACAGAGTGAAACCTAAACATGAAAACGGTTACTGCAAAGGAACGGTTTAACCTAGAAGAACGAAATATGGTGAGCCAAGTGGGATTGGTGTACTGATCATTACCTGCCAGTATCATGAAGATTGGGTGAAAAACTCTTTGCTGAGATTTCAGGAAACTCGTAGTTTTTTGGAAGCTTGGCAACTCCTTTCAATGAAAGTGATTCTCGTCAGTCTTTGCTTGGGGCTACTTCAATAGGACACAAACCATAGCGATAGAACTTGGAACTACATTATTGTGCCAATTTTCAAAGAACTAGCACAAACCGTGTTTGTTTTAGAGTTCCAACTACATGTATCCATATAGGAGAAAACAGAGTGAAACCTAAAAATGAAAACGGTTACTGCAAAGAACGGTTTAACCTAGAAGAACGAAATTTGGTGAGCCAAGTGGGACTGGTGTACTGATCATTACCTGCCAGTATCATCAAGATTGGGTGAAAAAATGTTTGCTGAGATTTCAGGAAACTCGTAGTATTTGGAAGCTTGGCAACCGCTTTCAATGAATGTGATTCTCGTCAGTCTCTGCTTGGGGCTAGTTCAATAGGACACAAACCATAGCAATAGAACTTGGAACTACATTATTGTGCCAAGTTTCAAATAGCTAGCACAAACCGTGCTTGATTTAGAGTTCCAACTACATGTATCCATATAGGAGAAAACAGAGTGAAACCTAAACATGAAAACGGTTACTGCAAAGGAACGGTTTAACCTAGAAGAACGAAATTTGGTGAGCCAAGTGGGATTGGTGTACTGATCATTACCTGCCAGTATCATGAAGATTGGGTGAAAAACTCTTTGCTGAGATTTCCGGAAACTCGTAGTTTTTTGGAAGCTTGGCAACCCCTTTCAATGAAAGTGATTCTCGTCAGTCTCTGCTTGGGCTACTTCAATAGGACACAAACCATAGCGATAGAACTTGGAACTACATTATTGTGCCAAGTTTCAAAGAACTAGCACAAACCGTGTTTGATTTAGAGTTCCAACTACATGTATCCATGTAGGAGAAAACAGAGTGAAACCTAAACATGAAAACGGTTACTGCAAAGAACGGTTTAACCTAGAAGAACGAAATTTGGTGAGCCAAGTGGGACTGGTGTACTGATCATTACCTGCCAGTATCATCAAGATTGGGTGAAAAAATGTTTGCTGATATATCAGGAAACTCGTAGTTTTTTGGAAGCTTGGCAACCCATTTCAATGAATTTGATTCTCGTCAGTCTCTGCTTTGGGCTACTTCCATAGGACACAAACCATAGCGATAGAACTTGGAAACACATTATTGTGCCAAGCTTCAAAGAGCTAGCACAAACCGTGTTTGATTTAGAGTTCCAAATACATGTATCCATATAGGAGAAAACAGAGTGAAACCTAAACATGAAAATGGTTACTGCAAAGAACGGTTTAACCTAGAAGAACGAAATTTGGTGAGTCAAGTGGGACTGTTGTACTGATCATTACCTGCCAGTATCATCAAGATTGGGTGAAAAAATGTTTGCTGAGATTTCAGGAAACTCGTAGTTTTTTGGTAGCTTGGCAACCCATTTCAATGAACGTGATTCTCGTCAGTCTCTGCTTTGGGCTACTTCCATAGGACACAAACATAGCGACAGAACGTGGAACTACATTATTGTGCCAAGTTTCAAAGAGCTAGCACAAACCGTGTTTGATTTAGAGTTCCAACTACATGTATCCATATAGGAGAAAACAGAGTGAAACCTAAAATTGAAAACGGTTACTGCAAAGGAACGGTTTAACCTAGAAAAACGAATTTTGATGAGCGAAGTGGAATTGGTGAAGTGATCATTACCAGCAGTATCATCAAGATTGGGTGAAAAAATGTTTGCTGAGATTTCCGGAAACTCGTAGTTTTTTGGAAGCTTGGCAACCCCTTTCAATGAAAGTGATTCTCGTCAGTCTCTGCTTGGGGCTACTTAAATAAGACACAAACCATAGGGAGAGAACTTGGAACTACATTATTGTGCCAAGTTTCAAAGAGCTAGCACAAACCGTTTGATTTAGAGTTCCAACTATATGTATCCATATAGGAGAAAACAGAGTGAAACCTAAAATTGAAAACGGTTACTGCAAAGGAACGGTTTAAACTAGAAGAACGAAATTTGATGAGCCAAGTGGGATTGGTGTACTGATCATTACCTGCCAGTGTCATCAAGATTGGGTTAAAAAATGTTTGCTGAGATTTCAGGAAACTCGTAGTTTTTTGGAAGCTTGGCACCCCTTTCAATGAATGTGATTCTCGTCAGTCTCTGCTTGGGGCTACTTCAGTGGGAAACAAACCAAAGCAATAGAACTTGGAACTACATTATTGTGCCAAGTTTCAAAGAGCTAGCACAAACCGTGGTTGATTTAGAGTTCCAACTACATGTATCCATATAGGAGAAAACAGAGTGAAACCTAAACATGAAAACGTTTACTGCAAAGGAACGGTTTAACCTTGAAGAACGAAACTTGGTCAGCCAAGTGGAACTGGTGTAGTGATCATTACTTGCAAGTATCATCAAGATTGGGTGAAAAAATATTTGCTGAGATTTCAGGAAACTCGTAGTTTTTGGAAGCTTGGCAACCCCTTTCAATGAATGTGATTCTCGTCAGTCTCTGCTTGGGGCTAGTTCAATAGGACACAAACATAGCAATAGAACTTGGAACTACATTATTGTGCAAGTTTCAAATAGCTAGCACAAACCGTGCTTGATTTAGAGTTCCAACTACATGTATCCATATAGGAGAAAACAGAGTGAAACCTAAACATGAAAACGGTTACTGCAAAGGAACGGTTTAACCTAGAAGAACAGAAATATGGTGAGCCAAGTGGGATTGGTGTACTGATCATTACCTGCCAGTATCATGAAGATTGGGTGAAAAACTCTTTGCTGAGATTTCAGGAAACTCGTAGTTTTTTGGAAGCTTGGCAACTCCTTTCAATGAAAGTGATTCTCGTCAGTCTTTGCTTGGGGGCTACTTCAATAGGACACAAACCATAGCGATAGAACTTGGAACTACATTATTGTGCCAAGTTTCAAAGAACTAGCACAACCGTGTTTGTTTTAGAGTTCCAACTACATGTATCCATATAGGAGAAAACAGAGTGAAACCTAAAAATGAAAACGGTTACTGCAAAGAACGGTTTAACCTAGAAGAACGAAATTTGGTGAGCCAAGTGGGACTTGTGTACTGATCATTACCTGCCAGTATCATCAAGATTGGGTGAAAAAATGTTTGCTGAGATTTCAGGAAACTCGTAGTATTTGGAAGCTTGGGAACCCCTTTCAATGAATGTCATTCTCGTCAGTCTCTGCTTGGGGCTAGTTCAATAGGACACAAACCATAGCAATAGAACTTGGAACTACATTATTGTGCCAAGTTTCAAATAGCTAGCACAAACCGTGCTTGATTTAGAGTTCCAACTACATGTATCCATATAGTAGAAAACAGAGTGAAACCTAAACATGAAAACGGTTACTGCAAAGGAACGGTTTAACCTAGAAGAACGAAATTTGGTGAGCCAAGTGGGATTGGTGTACTGATCATTACCTGCCAGTATCATGAAGATTGGGTGAAAAACTCTTTGCTGAGATTTCCGGAAACTCGTAGTTTTTTGGAAGCTTGGCAACCCCTTTCAATGAAAGTGATTCTCCTCAGTCTCTGCTTGGGGCTACTTCAATAGGACACAAACCATAGCGATAGAACTTGGAACTATATTATTGTGCCAAGTTTCAAAGAACTAGCACAAACCGTGTTTGATTTAGAGTTCCAACTACATGTATCCATGTAGGAGAAAACAGAGTGAAACCTAAACATGAAAACGGTTACTGCAAAGAACGGTTTAACCTAGAAGAACGAAATTTGGTGAGCCAAGTGGGACTGGTGTACTGATCATTACCTGCCAGTATCATCAAGATTGGGTGAAAAAATGTTTGCTGATATATCAGGAAACTCGTAGTTTTTTGGAAGCTTGGCAACCCATTTCAATGAATTTGATTCTCCTCAGTCTCTGCTTTGGGCTACTTCCATAGGACACAAACCATAGCGATAGAACTTGGAAATACATTATTGTGCCAAGCTTCAAAGAGCTAGCACAAACCGTGTTTGATTTAGAGTTCCAAATACATGTATCCATATAGGAGAAAACAGAGTGAAACCTAAACATGAAAACGGTTACTGCAAAGGAACGGTTTAACCTAGAAGAACGAAATATGGTGAGCCAAGTGGGATTGGTGTACTGATCATTACCTGCCAGTATCATGAAGATTGGGTGAAAAACTCTTTGCTGAGATTTCAGGAAACTCGTAGTTTTTTGGAAGCTTGGCAACTCCTTTCAATGAAAGTGATTCTCGTCAGTCTTTGCTTGGGGCTACTTCAATAGGACACAAACCATAGCGATAGAACTTGGAACTACATTATTGTGCCAAGTTTCAAAGAACTAGCACAAACCGTGTTTGTTTTAGAGTTCCAACTACATGTATCCATATAGGAGAAAACAGAGTGAAACCTAAAAATGAAAACGGTTACTGCAAAGAACGGTTTAACCTAGAAGAACGAAATTTGGTGAGCCAAGTGGAACTTGTGTACTGATCATTACCTGCCAGTATCATCAAGATTGGGTGAAAAAATGTTTGCTGAGATTTCAGGAAACTCGTAGTATTTGGAAGCTTGGGAACCCCTTTCAATGAATGTCATTCTCGTCAGTCTCTGCTTGGGGCTAGTTCAATAGGACACAAACCATAGCAATAGAACTTGGAACTACATTATTGTGCCAAGTTTCAAAAAGCTAGCACAAACCGTGCTTGATTTAGAGTTCCAACTACATGTATCCATATAGTAGAAAACAGAGTGAAACCTAAACATGAAAACGGTTACTGCAAAGGAACGGTTTAACCTAGAAGAACGAAATTTGGTGAGCCAAGTGGGATTGGTGTACTGATCATTACCTGCCAGTATCATGAAGATTGGGTGAAAAACTCTTTGCTGAGATTTCCGGAAACTCGTAGTTTTTTGGAAGCTTGGCAACCCCTTTCAATGAAAGTGATTCTCGTCAGTCTCTGCTTGGGGCTACTTCAATAGGACACAAACCATAGCGATAGAACTTGGAACTACATTATTGTGCCAAGTTTCAAAGAACTAGCACAAACCGTGTTTGATTTAGAGTTCCAACTACATGTATCCATGTAGGAGAAAACAGAGTGAAACCTAAACATGAAAACGGTTACTGCAAAGAACGGTTTAACCTAGAAGAACGAAATTTGGTGAGCCAAGTGGGACTGGTGTACTGATCATTACCTGCCAGTATCATCAAGATTGGGTGAAAAAATGTTTGCTGATATATCAGGAAACTCGTAGTTTTTTGGAAGCTTGGCAACCCATTTCAATGAATTTGATTCTCCTCAGTCTCTGCTTTGGGCTACTTCCATAGGACACAAACCATAGCGATAGAACTTGGAAATACATTATTGTGCCAAGCTTCAAAGAGCTAGCACAAACCGTGTTTGATTTAGAGTTCCAAATACATGTATCCATATAGGAGAAAACAGAGTGAAACCTAAACATGAAAACGGTTACTGCAAAGAACGGTTTAACCTAGAAGAACGAAATTTGGTGAGTCAAGTGGGACTGGTGTACTGATCATTACCTGCCAGTATCATCAAGATTGGGTGAAAAAATGTTTGCTGAGATTTCAGGAAACTCGTAGTTTTTTGGAAGCTTGGCAACCCTTTCAATGAATGTGATTCTCGTCAGTCTCTGCTTGGGGCTACTTCAATGGGACACAAACCAAAGCAATAGAACTTGGAACTACATTATTGTGCCAAGTTTCAAAGAGCTAGCACAAACCGTGTTTGATTTAGAGTTCCAACTATATGTATCCATATAGGAGAAAACAGAGTGAAACCTAAAATTGAAAACGGTTACTGCAAAGGAACGGTTTAACCTAGAAGAACGAAATTTGATGAGCCAAGTGGGATTGGTGTACTGATCATTACCTGCCAGTGTCATCAAGATTGGGTGAAAAACTCTTTGCTGAGATTTCCGGAAACTCGTAGTTTTTTGGAAGCTTGGCAACCCCTTTCAATGAAAGTGATTCTCGTCAGTCTCTGCTTGGGGCTACTTCAATAGGACACAAACCATAGCGATAGAACTTGGAACTACATTATTGTGCCAAATTTCAAAGAACTAGCACAAACCGTGTTTGATTTAGAGTTCCAACTACATGTATCCATGTAGGAGAAAACAGAGTGAAACCTAAACATGAAAACGGTTACTGCAAAGAACGGTTTAACCTAGAAGAACGAAATTTGGTGAGCCAAGTGGGACTGGTGTACTGATCATTACCTGCCAGTATCATCAAGATTGGGTGAAAAATGTTTGCTGATATATCAGAAACTCGTAGTTTTTTGGAAGCTTGGCAACCCATTTCAATGAATTTGATTCTCGTCAGTCTCTGCTTTGGGCTACTTCCATAGGACACAAACCATAGCGATAGAACTTGGAAACACATTATTGTGCCAAGCTTCAAAGAGCTAGCACAAACCGTGTTTGATTTAGAGTTCCAAATACATGTATCCATATAGGAGAAAACAGAGTGAAACCTAAACATGAAAATGGTTACTGCAAAGAAACGGTTTAACCTAGAAGAACGAAATTTGGTGAGTCAAGTGGGACTGTTGTACTGATCATTACCTGCCAGTATCATCAAGATTGGGTGAAAAAATGTTTGCTGAGATTTCAGGAAACTCGTAGTTTTTTGGTAGCTTGGCAACCCATTTCAATGAACGTGATTCTCGTCAGTCTCTGCTTTGGGCTACTTCCATAGGACACAAAACATAGCGACAGAACGTGGAACTACATTATTGTGCCAAGTTTCAAAGAGCTAGCACAAACCGTGTTTGATTTAGAGTTCCAACTACATGTATCCATATAGGAGAAAACAGAGTGAAACCTAAAATTGAAAACGGTTACTGCAAAGGAACGGTTTAACCTAGAAAAACGAATTTTGATGAGCGAAGTGGAATTGGTGAAGTGATCATTACCAGCAGTATCATCAAGATTGGGTGAAAAAAATGTTTGCTGAGATTTCCGGAAACTCGTAGTTTTTTGGAAGCTTGGCAACCCCTTTCAATGAAAGTGATTCTCGTCAGTCTCTGCTTGGGGCTACTTAAATAAGACACAAACCATAGGGAGAGAACTTGGAACTACATTATTGTGCCAAGTTTCAAAGAGCTAGCACAAACCGTGTTTGATTTAGAGTTCCAACTATATGTATCCATATAGGAGAAAACAGAGTGAAACCTAAAATTGAAAACGGTTACTGCAAAGGAACGGTTTAAACTAGAAGAACGAAATTTGATGAGCCAAGTGGGATTGGTGTACTGATCATTACCTGCCAGTGTCATCAAGATTGGGTTAAAAAATGTTTGCTGAGATTTCAGGAAACTCGTAGTTTTTTGGAAGCTTGGCACCCCTTTCAATGAATGTGATTCTCGTCAGTCTCTGCTTGGGGCTACTTCAGTGGGAAACAAACCAAAGCAATAGAACTTGGAACTACATTATTGTGCCAAGTTTCAAAGAGCTAGCACAAACCGTGGTTGATTTAGAGTTCCAACTACATGTATCCATATAGGAGAAACAGAGTGAAACCTAAACATGAAAACGTTTACTGCAAAGGAACGGTTTAACCTTGAAGAACGAAACTTGGTCAGCCAAGTGGAACTGGTGTAGTGATCATTACTTGCAAGTATCATCAAGATTGGGTGAAAAAATATTTGCTGAGATTTCAGGAAACTCGTAGTTTTTGGAAGCTTGGCAACCCCTTTCAATGAATGTGATTCTCGTCAGTCTCTGCTTGGGGCTAGTTCAATAGGACACAAACCATAGCAATAGAACTTGGAACTACATTATTGTGCCAAGTTTCAAATAGCTAGCACAAACCGTGCTTGATTTAGAGTTCCAACTACATGTATCCATATAGGAGAAAACAGAGTGAAACCTAAACATGAAAACGGTTACTGCAAAGGAACGGTTTAACCTAGAAGAACGAAATATGGTGAGCCAAGTGGGATTGGTGTACTGATCATTACCTGCCAGTATCATGACGATTGGGTGAAAACTCTTTGCTGAGATTTCCGGAAACTCGTAGTTTTTTGGAAGCTTGGCAACTCCTTTCAATGAAAGTGATTCTCGTCAGTCTTTGCTTGGGGCTACTTCAATAGGACACAAACCATAGCGATAGAACTTGGAACTACATTATTGTGCCAAGTTTCAAAGAACTAGCACAAACCGTGTTTGTTTTAGAGTTCCAACTACATGTATCCATATAGGAGAAAACAGAGTGAAACCTAAAATGAAAACGGTTACTGCAAAGAACGGTTTAACCTAGAAGAACGAAATTTGGTGAGCCAAGTGGGACTTGTGTACTGATCATTACCTGCCAGTATCATCAAGATTGGGTGAAAAAATGTTTGCTGAGATTTCAGGAAACTCGTAGTATTTGGAAGCTTGGGAACCCCTTTCAATGAATGTCATTCTCGTCAGTCTCTGCTTGGGGCTAGTTCAATAGGACACAAACCATAGCAATAGAACTTGGAACTACATTATTGTGCCAAGTTTCAAATAGCTAGCACAAACCGTGCTTGATTTAGAGTTCCAACTACATGTATCCATATAGTAGAAAACAGAGTGAAACCTAAACATGAAAACGGTTACTGCAAAGGAACGGTTTAACCTAGAAGAACGAAATTTGGTGAGCCAAGTGGGATTGGTGTACTGATCATTACCTGCCAGTATCATGAAGATTGGGTGAAAAACTCTTTGCTGAGATTTCCGGAAACTCGTAGTTTTTTGGAAGCTTGGCAACCCCTTTCAATGAAAGTGATTCTCGTCAGTCTCTGCTTGGGGCTACTTCAATAGGACACAAACCATAGCGATAGAACATGGAACTACATTATTGTGCCAAGTTTCAAAGACTAGCACAAACCGTGTTTGATTTAGAGTTCCAACTACATGTATCCATGTAGGAGAAAACAGAGTGAAACCCTAAACATGAAACGTTACTGCAAAGAACGGTTTAACCTAGAAGAACGAAATTTGGTGAGCCAAGTGGGACTGGTGTACTGATCATTACCTGCCAGTATCATCAAGATTGGGTGAAAAAATGTTTGCTGATATATCAGGAAACTCGTAGTTTTTTGGAACTTGGCAACCCATTTCAATGAATTTGATTCTCCTCAGTCTCTGCTTTGGGCTACTTCCATAGGACACAAACCATAGCGATAGAACTTGGAAATACATTATTGTGCCAAGCTTCAAAGAGCTAGCACAAACCGTGTTTGATTTAGAGTTCCAAATACATGTATCCATATAGGAGAAAACAGAGTGAAACCTAAACATGAAAACGGTTACTGCAAAGGAACGGTTTAACCTAGAAGAACGAAATATGGTGAGCCAAGTGGGATTGGTGTACTGATCATTACCTGCCAGTATCATGAAGATTGGGTGAAAAACTCTTTGCTGAGATTTCAGGAAACTCGTAGTTTTTTGGAAGCTTGGCAACTCCTTTCAATGAAAGTGATTCTCGTCAGTCTTTGCTTGGGGCTACTTCAATAGGACACAAACCATAGCGATAGAACTTGGAACTACATTATTGTGCCAAGTTTCAAAGAACTAGCACAAACCGTGTTTGTTTTAGAGTTCCAACTACATGTATCCATATAGGAGAAAACAGAGTGAAACCTAAAAATGAAAACGGTTACTGCAAAGAACGGTTTAACCTAGAAGAACGAAATTTGGTGAGCCAAGTGGAACTTGTGTACTGATCATTACCTGCCAGTATCATCAAGATTGGGTGAAAAAATGTTTGCTGAGATTTCAGGAAACTCGTAGTATTTGGAAGCTTGGGAACCCCTTTCAATGAATTGTCATTCTCGTCAGTCTCTGCTTGGGGCTAGTTCAATAGGACACAAACCATAGCAATAGAACTTGGAACTACATTATTGTGCCAAGTTTCAAAAAGCTAGCACAAACCGTGCTTGATTTAGAGTTCCAACTACATGTATCCATATAGTAGAAAACAGAGTGAAACCTAAACATGAAAACGGTTACTGCAAAGGAACGGTTTAACCTAGAAGAACGAAATTTGGTGAGCCAAGTGGGATTGGTGTACTGATCATTACCTGCCAGTATCATGAAGATTGGGTGAAAAACTCTTTGCTGAGATTTCCGGAAACTCGTAGTTTTTTGGAAGCTTGGCAACCCCTTTCAATGAAAGTGATTCTCGTCAGTCTCTGCTTGGGGCTACTTCAATAGGACACAAACCATAGCGATAGAACTTGGAACTACATTATTGTGCCAAGTTTCAAAGAACTAGCACAAACCGTGTTTGATTTAGAGTTCCAACTACATGTATCCATGTAGGAGAAAACAGAGTGAAACCTAAACATGAAAACGGTTACTGCAAAGAACGGTTTAACTAGAAGAACGAAATTTGGTGAGCCAAGTGGGACTGGTGTACTGATCATTACCTGCCAGTATCATCAAGATTGGGTGAAAAATGTTTGCTGATATATCAGGAAACTCGTAGTTTTTTGGAAGCTTGGCAACCCATTTCAATGAATTTGATTCTCCTCAGTCTCTGCTTTGGGCTACTTCCCATAGGACACAAACCATAGCGATAGAACTTGGAAATACATTATTGTGCCAAGCTTCAAAGAGCTAGCACAAACCGTGTTTGATTTAGAGTTCCAAATACATGTATCCATATAGGAGAAAACAGAGTGAAACCTAAACATGAAAACGGTTACTGCAAAGAACGTTTAACCTAGAAGAACGAAATTTCGTGAGTCAAGTGGGACTGGTGTACTGATCATTACCTGCCAGTATCATCAAGATTGGGTTGAAAAAATGTTTGCTGAGATTTCAGGAAACTCGTAGTTTTTGGAAGCTTGGCAACCCCTTTCAATGAATGTGATTCTCGTCAGTCTCTGCTTGGGGCTACTTCAATGGGACACAAACCAAAGCAATAGAACTTGGAACTACATTATTGTGCCAAGTTTCAAAGAGCTAGCACAAACCGTGTTTGATTTAGAGTTCCAACTATATGTATCCATATAGGAGAAAACAGAGTGAAACCTAAAATTGAAAACGGTTAACTGCAAAGGAACGGTTTAACCTAGAAGAACGAAATTTGATGAGCCAAGTGGGATTGGTGTACTGATCATTACCTGCCAGTGTCATCAAGATTGGGTTAAAAAATGTTTGCTGAGATTTCAGGAAACTCGTAGTTTTTTGGAAGCTTGGCAACCCCTTTCAATGAATGTGATTCTCGTCAGTCTCTGCTTGGGGCTACTTCAGTGGGAAACAAACAAAGCAATAGAACTTGGAACTACATTATTGTGCCAAGTTTCAAAGAGCTAGCACAAACCGTGGTTGATTTAGAGTTCCAACTACATGTATCCATATAGGAGAAAACAGAGTGAAACCTAAACATGAAAACGTTTACTGCAAAGGAACGGTTTAACCTTGAAGAACGAAACTTGGTCAGCCAAGTGGAACTGGTGTAGTGATCATTACTTGCAAGTATCATCAAGAATTGGTGAAAAAATATTTGCTGAGATTTCAGGAAACTCGTAGTTTTTGGAAGCTTGGCAACCCTTTCAATGAATGTGATTCTCGTCAGTCTCTGCTTGGGCTAGTTCAATAGGACACAAACCATAGCAATAGAACCTTGGAACTACATTATTGTGCCAAG
>NW_027552736.1:0-60862 GCF_045843805.1 Urocitellus parryii | reverse complement strand
GTTGGAACTCTAAATCAAACACGGTTTGTACTAGCTCTTTGAAACTTGGCACAATAATGTAGTTCCAAGTTCTATCGCTATGGTTTGTGTCCTATTGAAGCAGGCCCAAGCAGAGACTGACAACAATCACTTTCATTGAAAGGGTTTGCCCAGCTTTCGAAAAACTACGAGATTCCGGAAATCTCAGCAAACATTTTTTCACCCAATCTTGATGATACTTGCAGATAATGATCAGTACACCAGTCCCACTTGGCTCACCAAATTTCCTTCGTCTAGGTTAAATCGTTCCTTTGCAGTAACCGTTTTCATGTTTAGGTTTCACTCTGTTTTCCTCCTATATGGATACATGTAGTTGGAACTCTAAATCAAACACGGTTTGTGGTAGCTCTTTGAAACTTGGCACAATAATATAGTTCCAAGTTTTATCGCTATGGTTTGTGTCCTTGAAGTAGCCCCAAGCAGAGACTGACGAAAATCCTTTCATTGAAAGGGGTTGCCAAGCTTCCAAAAAACTACTAGTTTCCTGAAATCTCAGCAAACATTTTTTTCACCCAATCTTGATGATACTGGCAGGTAATGATCAGTACACCAATCCCAGTTGGCTCACCAAATTTCGTTCTTCTAGGTTAAATCGTTCCTTTGCAGGAACCGTTTTCATGTTTAGGTTTCACTCTGTTTTCTCCTATATGGATACATGTAGTTGGAACTCTAAATCAAACACGGTTTGTGCTAGCTCTTTGAAACTTGGCACAATAATGTAGTTCCAAGTTCTATCGCTATGGTTTGTGTCCTATTGAAGTAGCCCCAAGCAGAGACTGACGAGAATCCCTTTATTGAAAGGGGTTGCCAAGCTTCCAAAAAACTACGAGTTTCCGCAAATCTCAGCAAACATTTTTTCACCATACTTGATGATACTGGCAGGTAATGATCAATACACCAATCCCACTTGGCTCACCAAATTTCGTTCTTCTAGCTTAAACCGTTCCTTTGCAGTAACCGTTTTCATGTTTCGGTTTCACTCTGTTTTCTCCTATATGGATACATGTAGTTGGAACTCTAAATCAAACACGGTTTGTACTAGCTCTTTGAAACTTCGCACAATAATGTAGTTCCAAGTTCTATCGCTATGGTTTGTGTCCTATTGAAGCAGGCCCAAGCAGAGACTGAAGAAAATCACTTTCATTGATCGGGGTTGCCCAGCTTTCGAAAAACTACGAGTTTCCGGAAATCTCAGCAAATATTTTTTCAACCAATCTTGATGATACTTACAGATAATGATCAGTACACCAGTCCCACTTTGCTCACCAAATTTCCTTCTTCTAGGTTAAATCGTTCCTTTGCAGTAATCGTTTTCATATTTAGGTTTCACTCTGTTTTCTCCTATATGGATACATGCAGTTGGAATTCTAAATCAAACACGGTTTTTGCTAGCTCTTTGAAACTTGGCACAATAATGTAGTTCCAAGTTCTATCGCTATGGTTTGTGTCCTATTGAAGTAGCCCCAAGCAGAGACTGACGAGAATCCCTTTAATTGAAAGGGGTTGCCAAGCTTCCAAAAAACTAAGAGTTTCCTGAAATCTCAGCAAACATTTTTTTACCCAATCTTGATGATACTGGCAGGTAATGATCAGTACACCAATCCCACTAGGCTCACCAAATTTCGTTCTTCTAGCTTAAACCGTTCTTTGCAGTAACCGTTTTCATGTTTAGGTTTCACTCTGTTTTCTCCTATATGGATACATGTAGTTGGAACTCTAAATCAAACACGGTTTGTACTAGCTCTTTGAAACTTGGCACAATAATGTAGTTCCAAGTTCTATCGCTATGGTTTGTGTCCTATTGAAGCAGGCCCAAGCAGAGACTGACAACAATCACTTTCATTGAAAGGGTTTGCCCAGCTTTCGAAAAACTACGAGATTCCGGAAATCTCAGCAAACATTTTTTCACCCAATCTTGATGATACTTGCAGATAATGATCAGTACACCAGTCCCACTTGGCTCACCAAATTTCCTTCGTCTAGGTTAAATCGTTCCTTTGCAGTAACCGTTTTCATGTTTAGGTTTCACTCTGTTTTCTCCTATATGGATACATGTAGTTGGAACTCTAAATCAAACACGGTTTGTGGTAGCTCTTTGAAACTTGGCACAATAATATAGTTCCAAGTTTTATCGCTATGGTTTTGTGTCCTTGAAGTAGCCCCAAGCAGAGACTGACGAAAATCCTTTCATTGAAAGGGGTTGCCAAGCTTCCAAAAAACTACTAGTTTCCTGAAATCTCAGCAAACATTTTTTTCACCCAATCTTGATGATACTGGCAGGTAATGATCAGTACACCAATCCCAGTTGGCTCACCAAATTTCGTTCTTCTAGGTTAAATCGTTCCTTTGCAGGAACCGTTTTCATGTTTAGGTTTCACTCTGTTTTCTCCTATATGGATACATGTAGTTGGAACTCTAAATCAAACACGGTTTGTGCTAGCTCTTTGAAACTTGGCACAATAATGTAGTTCCAAGTTCTATCGCTATGGTTTGTGTCCTATTGAAGTAGCCCCAAGCAGAGACTGACGAGAATCCCTTTATTGAAAGGGGTTGCCAAGCTTCCAAAAAACTACGAGTTTCCGCAAATCTCAGCAAACATTTTTTCACCATACTTGATGATACTGGCAGGTAATGATCAATACACCAATCCCACTTGGCTCACCAAATTTCGTTCTTCTAGCTTAAACCGTTCCTTTGCAGTAACCGTTTTCATGTTTCGGTTTCACTCTGTTTTCTCCTATATGGATACATGTAGTTGGAACTCTAAATCAAACACGGTTTGTACTAGCTCTTTGAAACTTCGCACAATAATGTAGTTCCAAGTTCTATCGCTATTGTTTGTGTCCTATTGAAGCAGGCCCAAGCAGAGACTGAAGAAAATCACTTTCATTGATCGGGGTTGCCCAGCTTTCGAAAAACTACGAGTTTCCGGAAATCTCAGCAAATATTTTTTCAACCAATCTTGATGATACTTGCAGATAATGATCACAACACCAGTCCCACTTTGCTCACCAAATTTCCTTCTTCTAGGTTAAATCGTTCCTTTGCAGTAATCGTTTTCATATTTAGGTTTCACTCTGTTTTCTCCTATATGGATACATGCAGTTGGAATTCTAAATCAAACACGGTTTTTGCTAGCTCTTTGAAACTTGGCACAATAATGTAGTTCCAAGTTCTATCGCTATGGTTTGTGTCCTATTGAAGTAGCCCCAAGCAGAGACTGACGAGAATCCCTTTCATTGAAAGGGGTTGCCAAGCTTCCAAAAAACTACGAGTATCCAGAAATCTCAGCAAACATTTTTTCACCCAATCTTGATGATACTGGCATGTAATTATCAGTACACCAATCCCACTTGGCTCACCAAATTTCGTTCGTCTAGCTTAAACCGTTCTTTGCAGTAACCGTTTTCATTTTTAGGTTTCACTCTGTTTTCTCCTATATGGATACATGTAGTTGGAACTCTAAATCAAACACGGTTTGTGGTAGCTCTTTGAAACTTGGCACAATAATGTAGTTCCAAGTTCTATCACTATGGTTTGTGTCCTATTGAAGTTGCCCCCAAGCGCAGAGTGACGAGAATCCCTTTCATTGAAAGGGGTTGCCAAGCGTCCAAAAAACTACGAGTTTCCGGAAATCTCAGCAAACATTTTTTCACCCAATCTTGATGATACTGGCAGGTAATGATCAGGACACCAATCCGACTTGGCTCACCAAATTTCGTTCTTCTAGGTTAAACCGTACCTTTGCAGTAACAGTTTTCATGTTTAGGTTGCACTCTGTTTTCTCCTATATGGATACATGTAGTTGGAACACTAAATCAAACACGGTTTGTGCTAGCTCTTTGAAACTTGGCACAATAATGTAGTTCCAAGTTCTATCACTATGGTTTGTCTCCTTTTGAAGTAGCCCCAAGCAGAGACTGATGAGAATCCCTTTAATTGAAAGGGGTTGCCAAGCTTCCAAAAAACTACGAGTTTCCGGAAATCTCAGCTAACATTTTTTCACCCAATCTTGATGATACTGGCAGGTAATGATCAGCACACCAATCCCACTTGGCTCACCAAATTTCGTTCTTCTAGGTTAAACTGTTCCTTTGCAGGAACCGTTTTCATGTTTAGGTTTCACTCTGTTTTCTCCTATATGGATACATGTAGTTGGAACTCTAAATCAAACACGGTTTGTGCTAGCTCTTTGAAACTTGGCACAATAATATAGTTCCAAGCTCTATCGCTATGATTTGTGTCCTATTGAAGTAGCCCCACGCAGAGACTGAGGAGAATCACTTTCATTGAAAGGGGTTGCCATGCTTTCGAAAAACTACGAGTTTCCGGAAATCTCAGCAAACATTTTTCACCCAATCTTGATGATACTTGCAGATAATGATCACAACACCAGTCCCACTTGGCTCGCCAAATTTCGTTCTTATAGAGTTAAATCGTTCCTTTGTAGTTATCGTTTTCATGTTTAGGTTGCACTCTGTTTTCTCCTATATAGATACATGCATTTGAAACTCTAGATCAAAAACGGTTTGTGCTAGCTCTTTGAAACTTGGCACAATAATGTAGTTCCAAGTTCTATCGCTATGTTTGTGTCCTATTGAAGTTGCCCAAGCGGAGAGTGACGAGAATCACTTTCATTGAAAGCGGTTGCCCAGCTTTCGAAAAACTACGAGTTTCCGGAAATCTCAGCAAACATTTTTTCACCCAATCTTGATGATACTGGCAGATAATGATCAGTACACCAGTCCCACTTGGCTCACCAAATTTCTTTTTCTAGGTTAAATCGTTCCTTTGCAGTAATCGTTTTCATATTTAGGTTTCACTCTGTTTTCTCCTATATGGATACATGCAGTTGGAATTCTAAATCAAACACGGTTTTTGCTAGCTCTTTGAAACTTTGCACAGTAATGTAGTTCCAAGTTCTATCGCTATGGTTTGTGTCCTATTGAAGTAGCCCCAAGCAGAGACTGACGAGAATCCCTTTCATTGAAAGGGGTTGCCAAGCTTCCAAAAAACTAAGAGTTTCCTGAAATCTCAGCAAACATTTTTTTTACCCAATCTTGATGATACTGGCAGGTAATGATCAGTACACCAATCCCACTTGGCTCACCAAATTTCGTTCTTCTAGCTTAAACCGTTCTTTGCAGTAACCGTTTTCATGTTTAGGTTTCACTCTGTTTTCTCCTATATGGATACATGTAGTTGGAACTCTAAATCAAACACGGTTTGTACTAGCTCTTTGAAACTTGGCACAATAATGTAGTTCCAAGTTCTATCGCTATGGTTTGTGTCCTATTGAAGCAGGCCCAAGCAGAGACTGATAACAATCACTTTCATTGAAAGGGGTTGCCCAGCTTTCGAAAAACTACGAGATTCCGGAAATCTCAGCAAACATTTTTTCACCCAATCTTGATGATACTTGCAGATAATGATCAGTACACCAGTCCCACTTGGCTCACCAAATTTCCTTCGTCTAGGTTAAATCGTTCCTTTGCAGTAACCGTTTTCATGTTTAGGTTTCACTCTGTTTTCTCCTATATGGATACATGTAGTTGGAACTCTAAATCAAACACGGTTTGTGGTAGCTCTTTGAAACTTGGCACAATAATATAGTTCCAAGTTTTATCGCTATGGTTTGTGTCCTTGAAGTAGCCCCAAGCAGAGACTGACGAAAATCCTTTCATTGAAAGGGGTTGCCAAGCTTCCAAAAAACTACTAGTTTCCTGAAATCTCAGCAAACATTTTTTTCACCCAATCTTGATGATACTGGCAGGTAATGATCAGTACACCAATCCCAGTTGGCTCACCAAATTTCGTTCTTCTAGGTTAAATCGTTCCTTTGCAGGAACCGTTTTCATGTTTAGGTTTCACTCTGTTTTCTCCTTTATGGATACATGTAGTTGGAACTCTAAATCAAACACGGTTTGTGCTAGCTCTTTGAAACTTGGCACAATAATGTAGTTCCAAGTTCTATCGCTATGGTTTGTGTCCTATTGAAGTAGCCCCAAGCAGAGACTGACGAGAATCCCTTTATTGAAAGGGGTTGCCAAGCTTCCAAAAAACTACGAGTTTCCGCAAATCTCAGCAAACATTTTTTCACCATACTTGATGATACTGGCAGGTAATGATCAGTACACCAATCCCACTTGGCTCACCAAATTTCGTTCTTCTAGCTTAAACCGTTCTTTGCAGTAACCGTTTTCATGTTTAGGTTTCACTCTGTTTTCTCCTATATGGATACATGTAGTTGGAACTCTAAATCAAACACGGTTTGTACTAGCTCTTTGAAACTTGGCACAATAATGTAGTTCCAAGTTCTATCGCTATGGTTTGTGTCCTATTGAAGCAGGCCCAAGCAGAGACTGACAACAATCACTTTCATTGAAAGGGGTGCCCAGCTTTCGAAAAACTACGAGTTTCCGGAAATCTCAGCAAACATTTTTTCACCCAATCTTGATGATACTGGCAGATAATGATCAGTACACCAGTCCCACTTGGCTCACCAAATTTCTTTTTCTAGGTTAAATCGTTCCTTTGCAGTAATCGTTTTCATATTTAGGTTTCACTCTGTTTTCTCCTATATGGATACATGTAGTTGGAACTCTAAATCAAACACGGTTTGTGCTAGCTCGTTGAAACTTGGCACAATAATGTAGTTCCAAGATCTATCGCTATGGTTTGTGTCCTATTGAAGTACCCCAAGCAGAGACTGACGAAAATCACTTTCATTGAAAGGGGTTGCCAAGCTTCCAAAAAACTAAGAGTTTCCTGAAATCTCAGCAAACATTTTTTTACCCAATCTTGATGATACTGGCAGGTAATGATCAGTACACCAATCCCACTTGGCTCACCAAATTTCGTTCTTCTAGCTTAAACCGTTCTTTGCAGTAACCGTTTTCATGTTTAGGGTTTCACTCTGTTTTCTCCTATATGGATACATGTAGTTGGAACTCTAAATCAAACACGGTTGGTACTAGCTCTTTGAAACTTGGCACAATAATGTAGTTCCAAGTTCTATCGCTATGGTTTGTGTCCTATTGAAGCAGGCCCAAGCAGAGACTGACAACAATCACTTTCATTGAAAGGGGTTGCCCAGCTTTCGAAAAACTACGAGATTCCGGAAATCTCAGCAAACATTTTTTCACCCAATCTTGATGATACTTGCAGATAATGATCAGTACACCAGTCCCACTTGGCTCACCAAATTTCCTTCGTCTAGGTTAAATCGTTCCTTTGCAGTAACCGTTTTCATGTTTAGGTTTCACTCTGTTTTCTCCTATATGGATACATGTAGTTGGAACTCTAAATCAAACACGGTTTGTGGTAGCTCTTTGAAACTTGGCACAATAATGTAGTTCCAAGTTTTATCGCTATGGTTTGTGTCCTTGAAGTAGCCCCAAGCAGAGACTGACGAAAATCCCTTTCATTGAAAGGGGTTGCCAAGCTTCCAAAAAACTACTAGTTTCCTGAAATCTCAGCAAACATTTTTTTCACCCAATCTTGATGATACTGGCAGGTAATGATCAGTACACCAATCCCAGTTGGCTCACCAAATTTCGTTCTTCTAGGTTAAATCGTTCCTTTGCAGGAACCGTTTTCATGTTTAGGTTTCACTCTGTTTTCTCCTATATGGATACATGTAGTTGGAACTCTAAATCAAACACGGTTTGTGCTAGCTCTTTGAAACTTGGCACAATAATGTAGTTCCAAGTTCTATCGCTATGGTTTGTGTCCTATTGAAGTAGCCCCAAGCAGAGACTGACGAGAATCCCTTTATTGAAAGGGGTTGCCAAGCTTCCAAAAACTACGAGTTTCCGCAAATCTCAGCAAACATTTTTTCACCATACTTGATGATACTGGCAGGTAATGATCAATACACCAATCCCACTTGGCTCACCAAATTTCGTTCTTCTAGCTTAAACCGTTCCTTTGCAGTAACCGTTTTCATGTTTCGGTTTCACTCTGTTTTCTCCTATATGGATACATGTAGTTGGAACTCTAAATCAAACACGGTTTGTACTAGCTCTTTGAAACTTCGCACAATAATGTAGTTCCAAGTTCTATCGCTATGGTTTGTGTCCTATTGAAGCAGGCCCAAGCAGAGACTGAAGAAAATCACTTTCATTGATCGGGGTTGCCCAGCTTTCGAAAAACTACGAGTTTCCGGAAATCTCAGCAAATATTTTTTCAACCAATCTTGATGATACTTACAGATAATGATCAGTACACCAGTCCCACTTTGCTCACCAAATTTCCTTCTTCTAGGTTAAATCGTTCCTTTGCAGTAATCGTTTTCATATTTAGGTTTCACTCTGTTTTCTCCTATATGGATACATGCAGTTGGAATTCTAAATCAAACACGGTTTTTGCTAGCTCTTTGAAACTTTGCACAGTAATGTAGTTCCAAGTTCTATCGCTATGGTTTGTGTCCTATTGAAGTAGCCCCAAGCAGAGACTGACGAGAATCCCTTTCATTGAAAGGGGTTGCCAAGCTTCCAAAAAACTAAGAGTTTCCTGAAATCTCAGCAAACATTTTTTTACCCAATCTTGATGATACTGGCAGGTAATGATCAGTACACCAATCCCACTTGGCTCACCAAATTTCGTTCTTCTAGCTTAAACCGTTCTTTGCAGTAACCGTTTTCATGTTTAGGTTTCACTCTGTTTTCTCCTATATGGATACATGTAGTTGGAACTCTAAATCAAACACGGTTTGTACTAGCTCTTTGAAACTTGGCACAATAATGTAGTTCCAAGTTCTATCGCTATGGTTTGTGTCCTATTGAAGCAGGCCCAAGCAGAGACTGATAACAATCACTTTCATTGAAAGGGGTTGCCCAGCTTTCGAAAAACTACGAGATTCCGGAAATCTCAGCAAACATTTTTTCACCCAATCTTGATGATACTTGCAGATAATGATCAGTACACCAGTCCCACTTGGCTCACCAAATTTCCTTCGTCTAGGTTAAATCGTTCCTTTGCAGTAACCGTTTTCATGTTTAGGTTTCACTCTGTTTTCTCCTATATGGATACATGTAGTTGGAACTCTAAATCAAACACGGTTTGTGGTAGCTCTTTGAAACTTGGCACAATAATATAGTTCCAAGTTTTATCGCTATGGTTTGTGTCCTTGAAGTAGCCCCAAGCAGAGACTGACGAAAATCCTTTCATTGAAAGGGGTTGCCAAGCTTCCAAAAAACTACTAGTTTCCTGAAATCTCAGCAAACATTTTTTTCACCCAATCTTGATGATACTGGCAGGTAATGATCAGTACACCAATCCCAGTTGGCTCACCAAATTTCGTTCTTCTAGGTTAAATCGTTCCTTTGCAGGAACCGTTTTCATGTTTAGGTTTCACTCTGTTTTCTCCTTTATGGATACATGTAGTTGGAACTCTAAATCAAACACGGTTTGTGCTAGCTCTTTGAAACTTGGCACAATAATGTAGTTCCAAGTTCTATCGCTATGGTTTGTGTCCTATTGAAGTAGCCCCAAGCAGAGACTGACGAGAATCCCTTTATTGAAAGGGGTTGCCAAGCTTCCAAAAAACTACGAGTTTCCGCAAATCTCAGCAAACATTTTTTCACCATACTTGATGATACTGGCAGGTAATGATCAGTACACCAATCCCACTTGGCTCACCAAATTTCGTTCTTCTAGCTTAAACCGTTCTTTGCAGTAACCGTTTTCATGTTTAGGTTTCACTCTGTTTTCTCCTATATGGATACATGTAGTTGGAACTCTAAATCAAACACGGTTTGTACTAGCTCTTTGAAACTTGGCACAATAATGTAGTTCCAAGTTCTATCGCTATGGTTTGTGTCCTATTGAAGCAGGCCCAAGCAGAGACTGACAACAATCACTTTCATTGAAAGGGGTTGCCCAGCTTTCGAAAAACTACGAGATTCCGGAAATCTCAGCAAACATTTTTTCACCCAATCTTGATGATACTTGCAGATAATGATCAGTACACCAGTCCCACTTGGCTCACCAAATTTCCTTCGTCTAGGTTAAATCGTTCCTTTGCAGTAACCGTTTTCATGTTTAGGTTTCACTCTGTTTTCTCCTATATGGATACATATAGTTGGAACTCTAAATCAAACACGGTTTGTGCTAGCTCTTTGAAACTTGGCACAATAATGTAGTTCCAAGTTCTATCGCTATGGTTTGTGTCCTATTGAAGTAGCCCCAAGCAGAGACTGACGAGAATCCCTTTATTGAAAGGGGTTGCCAAGCTTCCAAAAAACTACGAGTTTCCGCAAATCTCAGCAAACATTTTTTCACCATACTTGATGATACTGGCAGGTAATGATCAATACACCAATCCCACTTGGCTCACCAAATTTCGTTCTTCTAGCTTAAACCGTTCCTTTGCAGTAACCGTTTTCATGTTTCGGTTTCACTCTGTTTTCTCCTATATGGATACATGTAGTTGGAACTCTAAATCAAACACGGTTTGTACTAGCTCTTTGAAACTTGGCACAATAATGTAGTTCCAAGTTCTATCGCTATGGTTTGTGTCCTATTGAAGCAGGCCCAAGCAGAGACTGACAACAATCACTTTCATTGAAAGGGGTTGCCCAGCTTTCGAAAAACTACGAGATTCCGGAAATCTCAGCAAACATTTTTTCACCCAATCTTGATGATACTTGCAGATAATGATCAGTACACCAGTCCCACTTGGCTCACCAAATTTCCTTCGTCTAGGTTAAATCGTTCCTTTGCAGTAACCGTTTTCATGTTTAGGTTTCACTCTGTTTTCTCCTATATGGATACATGTAGTTGGAACTCTAAATCAAACACGGTTTGTGGTAGCTCTTTGAAACTTGGCACAATAATGTAGTTCCAAGTTTTATCGCTATGGTTTGTGTCCTTGAAGTAGCCCCAAGCAGAGACTGACGAAAATCCCTTTCATTGAAAGGGGTTGCCAAGCTTCCAAAAAACTACTAGTTTCCTGAAATCTCAGCAAACATTTTTTTCACCCAATCTTGATGATACTGGCAGGTCATGATCAGTACACCAATCCCAGTTGGCTCACCAAATTTCGTTCTTCTAGGTTAAATCGTTCCTTTGCAGGAACCGTTTTCATGTTTAGGTTTCACTCTGTTTTCTCCTATATGGATACATGTAGTTGGAACTCTAAATCAAACACGGTTTGTGCTAGCTCTTTGAAACTTGGCACAATAATGTAGTTCCAAGTTCTATCGCTATGGTTTGTGTCCTATTGAAGTAGCCCCAAGCAGAGACTGACGAGAATCCCTTTATTGAAAGGGGTTGCCAAGCTTCCAAAAAACTACGAGTTTCCGCAAATCTCAGCAAACATTTTTTCACCATACTTGATGATACTGGCAGGTAATGATCAATACACCAATCCCACTTGGCTCACCAAATTTCGTTCTTCTAGCTTAAACCGTTCCTTTGCAGTAACCGTTTTCATGTTTCGGTTTCACTCTGTTTTCTCCTATATGGATACATGTAGTTGGAACTCTAAATCAAACACGGTTTGTACTAGCTCTTTGAAACTTCGCACAATAATGTAGTTCCAAGTTCTATCGCTATGGTTTGTGTCCTATTGAAGCAGGCCCAAGCAGAGACTGAAGAAAATCACTTTCATTGATCGGGGTTGCCCAGCTTTCGAAAAACTACGAGTTTCCGGAAATCTCAGCAAATATTTTTTCAACCAATCTTGATGATACTTACAGATAATGATCAGTACACCAGTCCCACTTTGCTCACCAAATTTCCTTCTTCTAGGTTAAATCGTTCCTTTGCAGTAATCGTTTTCATATTTAGGTTTCACTCTGTTTTCTCCTATATGGATACATGCAGTTGGAATTCTAAATCAAACACGGTTTTTGCTAGCTCTTTGAAACTTGGCACAGTAATGTAGTTCCAAGTTCTATCGCTATGGTTTGTGTCCTATTGAAGTAGCCCCAAGCAGAGACTGACGAGAATCCCTTTCATTGAAAGGGGTTGCCAAGCTTCCAAAAAACTAAGAGTTTCCTGAAATCTCAGCAAACATTTTTTTACCCAATCTTGATGATACTGGCAGGTAATGATCAGTACACCAATCCCACTTGGCTCACCAAATTTCGTTCTTCTAGCTTAAACCGTTCTTTGCAGTAACCGTTTTCATGTTTAGGTTTCACTCTGTTTTCTCCTATATGGATACATGTAGTTGGAACTCTAAATCAAACACGGTTTGTGGTAGCTCTTTGAAACTTGGCACAATAATGTAGTTCCAAGTTCTATCACTATGGTTTGTGTCCTATTGAAGTTGCCCCAAGCGCAGAGTGACGAGAATCCCTTTCATTGAAAGGGGTTGCCAAGCGTCCAAAAAACTACGAGTTTCCGGAAATCTCAGCAAACATTTTTTCACCCAATCTTGATGATACTGGCAGGTAATGATCAGGACACCAATCCGACTTGGCTCACCAAATTTCGTTCTTCTAGGTTAAACCGTACCTTTGCAGTAACAGTTTTCATGTTTAGGTTGCACTCTGTTTTCTCCTATATGGATACATGTAGTTGGAACACTAAATCAAACACGGTTTGTGCTAGCTCTTTGAAACTTGGCACAATAATGTAGTTCCAAGTTCTATCACTATGGTTTGTCTCCTTTTGAAGTAGACCCAAGCAGAGACTGATGAGAATCCCTTTAATTGAAAGGGGTTGCCAGGCTTCCAAAAAACTACGAGTTTCCGGAAATCTCAGCTAACATTTTTTCACCCAATCTTGATGATACTGGCAGGTAATGATCAGCACACCAATCCCACTTGGCTCACCAAATATCGTTCTTCTAGGTTAAACTGTTCCTTTGCAGGAACCGTTTTCATGTTTAGGTTTCACTCTGTTTTCTCCTATATGGATACATGTAGTTGGAACTCTAAATCAAACACGGTTTGTGCTAGCTCTTTGAAACTTGGCACAATAATGTAGTTCCAAGTTCTATCACTATGGTTTGTGTCCTATTGAAGTTGCCCCAAGCGCAGAGTGACGAGAATCCCTTTCATTGAAAGGGGTTGCCAAGCGTCCAAAAAACTACGAGTTTCCGGAAATCTCAGCGAACATTTTTTCACCCAATCTTGATGATACTGGCAGGTAATGATCAGTACACTAATCCCACTTGGCTCACCAAATTTCTTTCTTCTAGGTTAAACCGTTCCTTTGCAGTAACCGTTTTCATTTTTAGGTTTCACTCTGTTTTCTCCTATATGGATACATGTAGTTGGATCTCTAAATCAAACACGGTTTGTGCTAGCTCTTTGAAACTTGGCACAATAATGTAGTTCCAAGTTCTATCGCTATGGTTTGTCTCCTTTTGAAGTAGCCCCAAGCAGAGACTGACGAGAATCCCTTTCATTGAAAGGGGTTGCCAAGCTTCCAAAAAACTACGAGTTTCCGGAAATCTCAGCAAACATTTTTTCACCCAATCTTGATGATACTTGCATATAAAGATCAGTACACCAGTCCCACTTGGCTCACCAAATTACGTTCTTCTACGTTAAATCGTTCCTTTGCAGTAACCGTTTTCATGTTTATGTTTCACTCTGTTTTCTCCTATATGGATACATGCAGTTGGAACTCTAAATCAAACACGGTTTGTGCTAGCTCTTTGAAACTTGGCACAATAATGAAGTTCCAAGTTCTATCGCTATGGTTTGTGTCCTATTGAAGTATCCCCAAGCAGAGCCTGACGAGAATCACTTTCATTGAAAGGGGTTGCCAGGCTTCAAAAAAACTACGAGTTTCCGGAAATCTCAGCAAACATTTTTTCACAGAATCTTGATGATACTGGCAGGTAATGATCAGTACACCAATCCCAGTTGCCTCACCAAATTTCGTTCTTCTAGGTTAAATCGTTCCTTTGCAGGAACCATTTTCATGTTTAGGTTTCACTCTGTTTTCTCCTATATGGATACATGTAGTTGGAACTCTAAATCAAACACGGTTTGTGCTACCTCTTTGAAACTTGGCACAATAATGTAGTTCCAAGTTCTATCACTATGGTTTGTGTCCTATTGAAGTTGCCCCAAGCGCAGAGTGACGAGAATCCCTTTCATTGAAAGGGGTTGAAAAGGGTCCAAAAAACGACGAGTTTCCTGAAATCTCAGCAAATATTTTTTCACCAAATCTTGATGATACTACCAGGTAATGATCAGTACACCAATCCCACTTGGCTCACCAAATTTCGTTCTTCTAGCTTAAACCGTTTCTTTGCAGTAACCGTTTTCATGTTTAGGTTTCACTCTGTTTTCTCCTATATGGATACATGTAGTTGGAACTCTAAATCAAACACGGTTTGTGCTAGCTCTTTGAAACTTGGCACAATAATGTAGTTCCAAGATCTATCGCTATGGTTTGTGTCCTATTGAAGTACCCCAAGCAGAGACTGACGAAAATCACTTTCATTGAAAGGGGTTGCCAAGCTTCCTAAAAACTACGAGTTTCCGGAAATCTCAGCAAATATTTTTTCACCTAATCTTGATGATCCTGGCAGGTAATGATCAGTACACCAATTCCAATTGGCTCACCAAATTTCGTTCTTCTAGGTTAAACGGTTCCTTTGCAGAAACCGTTTTCATGTTTAGGTTTCACTTTGTTTTCTCCTATATGGATACAAGTAGTTGGAACTCTAAATCAAACACGGTTTGTGCTAGCTCTTTGAAACTTGGCACAATAATGTAGTTCCAAGTTCTATCGCTATGGTTTGTGTCCTATTGAAGTAGCCCCAAGCAGAGACTGACGAGAATTCCTTTCATTGAAAGGGGTTGCCAAGCTTCCAAAAAACTAAGAGTTTCCTGAAATCTCAGCAAACATTTTTTTACGCAATCTTGATGATACTGGCAGGTAATGATCAGTACACCAATCCCACTTGGCTCACCAAATTTCGTTCTTCTAGCTTAAATCGTTCCTTTGCAGTAACCGTTTTCATGTTTAGGTTTCATTCTGTTTTCTCCTATATGGATACATGTAGTTGGAACTCTAAATCAAACACGGTTTGTACTAGCTCTTTGAAACTTGGCACAATAATGTAGTTCCAAGTTCTATCGCTATGGTTTGTGTCCTATTGAAGCAGGCCCAAGCAGAGACTGACAACAATCACTTTCATTGAAAGGGGTTGCCCAGCTTTCGAAAAACTACGAGATTCCGGAAATCTCAGCAAACATTTTTTCACCCAATCTTGATGATACTTGCAGATAATGATCAGTACACCAGTCCCACTTGGCTCACCAAATTTCCTTCGTCTAGGTTAAATCGTTCCTTTGCAGTAATCGTTTTGATATTTAGGTTTCTCTCTGTTTTCTCCTATATGGATACATGTAGTTGTAACTCTAAATCAAACACGATTTGTGGTAGCTCTTTGAAACTTGGCACAATAATGTAGTTCCAAGTTCTATCGCTATGGTTTGTGTCCTATTGAAGTATCCCCAAGCAGAGCCTGAGGAGAATCACTTTCATTGAAAGGGGTTGCCAAGCTTCAAAAAAACTACGAGTTTCCGGAAATCTCAGCAAACATTTTTTCACCCAATCTTGATGATACTGGCAGGTAATGATCAGTACACCAATCCGACTTTGCTCACCAAATTTCGTTCTTCCAGGTTAAATCGTTCCTTTGCAGGAACCATTTTCATGTTTACGTTTCACTCTGTTTTCTCCTATATGGATACATGTAGTTGGAACTCTAAATCAAACACGGTTTGTGGTAGCTCTTTGAAACTTGGCACAATAATGTAGTTCCAAGTTCTATCACTATGGTTTGTGTCCTATTGAAGTTGCCCCAAGCGCAGAGTGACGAGAATTCCTTTCATTGAAAGGGGTTGCCAAGGGTCCATAAAACTACGAGTTTCCGGAAATCTCAGCAAATATTTTTTCACCAAATCTTGATGATACTACCAGGTAATGATCAGTACACCAATCCCACTTGGCTCACCAAATTTCCTTCTTCTAGCTTAAACCGTTTCTTTGCAGTAACCGTTTTCATGTTTAGGTTTCACTCTGTTTTCTCCTATATGGATACATGTAGTTGGAACTCTAAATCAAACAGGGTTTGTGCTAGCTCTTTGAAACGTGGCACAATAATGTAGTTGCAAGTTTTATCGCTGTGGTTTGTGTCCTATTGAAGTAGCCCCAAGCAGAGACTGACGAGAATCCCTTTCATTGAAAGGGGTTGCCAAGCTTTCGAAAAACTACGAGTTTCTGGAAATCTCAGCAAACATTTTTTCACCCAATCTTGATGATACTCTCAGGTAACGATCAGTACACCAATCCCACTTGGATCACCAAATTTCGTTCTTCTAGGTTAAACCGTTCCTTTGCAGTAACCGTTTTCATGTTTAGGTTTCACTCTGTTTTCTCCTATATGGATACATGTAGTAGGAACTCTAAATCAAACAGGGTTTGTGCTAGCTCTTTGAAAATTGGCACAATAATGTAGTTCCAAGTTTTATCGCTGTGGTTTGTGTCCTATTGAAGTAGCCCCAAGCAGAGACTGACGAGAATCACTTTCATTGAAAGGGTTTGCGAAGCTTTTGAAAAACTACGAGTTTCTGGAATTCTCAGCAAACATTTTTTCACCGAATCTTGATGATACTGGCAGGTCATGATCAGTACACCAGTCCCATTTGGCTCACCAAATTTCGTTCTTCTAGGTTAAACCGTTCCTTTGCAGTTACCGTTTTCATGTTTAGGTTTCACTCTGTTTTCTCCTACATGGATACATGTATTTGGAACTATAAATCAAACACGGTTTGTGGTAGCTCTTTGAAACTTTGCACAATAATGTAGTTCCAAGTTCTATCGGTATGGTTTGTGTCCTATTGAAGCAGCCCCAAGCAGAGACTGACGAAAATCACTTTCATTGAAAGCGGTTGCCAATCTTTCGAAAAACTACGAGTTTCCGGAAATCTCAGCAAACATTTTCTCACCCAATCTTGATGATACTGGCAGGTAATGATCTGTACACCAGTCCCACTTGGCTCACCAAATTTCCTTCTTCTAGGTTAAATCGTTCCTTTACAGTAATCGTTTTCATATTTAGGTTTCACTCTGTATTCTCCGATATGGATACATGTAGTTGGAACTCTAAATCAAACACGGTTTGTGCTAGCTCTTTGAAACTTGGCACAATAATGTAGTTCCAAGTTCTATCGCTATGGTTTGGGTCCTATTGAAGTATCCCCAAGCAGAGACTGACGAGAATCATTTCCATTGAAAGGGGTTGCCAATCTTCCAAAAAACTACGAGTTTCCGGAAATCTCAGCAAACATTTTTTCACCCAATCTTGATGATACTGGCAGGTATTGATCAGTACACCAATCCCACTTGGCTCACCAAATTTCGTTCTTCTAGGTTAAACGGTTCTTTTGCAGTCACCATTTTCATGTTTAGGTTTCACTCTGTATTCTCCTATATGAATACATGTATTTGGAACTCTAAATCAAACACGGTTTGTGCTAGCTCTTTGAAACTTGGCACAATAATTTAGTTCCAAGTTCTATCGCTATGGTTTGTGTCCTATTGAAGTAGCACCAAGCAGAGACTGACGAGAATCACTTTCATTGAAAGGGGTTTCCAAGCTTTCGAAAAACTAGGAGTTTCCAGAAATCTCAGCAAACATTTGTTCATCCAATCTTGATGATACTGACAGGTAATGATCAGTACACCAATCCCACTTGGCTCACCAAATTTCGTTCTTCTAGGTTAAATTGTTACTTTGCAGTAACCTTTTCATCTATAGGTTTCACTCTGTTTTCTCCTATATTGACACATGTATTTGGAACTCTAAATCAAACACGGATTGTGCTAGGTCTTTGAAGTTGGCACAATAATGTAGTTCCAAGTTCTATCGCTATGGTTTGTGTCCTATTTGAGTAGCCCCAAGCAGAGACTGACGAGAATCACTTTCATTGAAAGGGGTTGCCAAGCTTCCAAAAAACTACGAGTTTCTTGAAATCTCAGCAAACATTTTTTCACCCAATCTTGATAATACTTGGTGGTAATGATCAGTACACCAGTCCCAATTGGCTCACCAAATTTCGTTCTTCTAGGTTAAACGGTTCCATTGCAGGAACCGTTTTCATTTTTAGGTTTCACTCTGTTTTCTCCTATAACGATACATGTGGTTCGAACTCTAAATCAAACACGGTTTGTGCTAGCTCTTAGAAACTTGGCACAATAATGTAGTTCCAAGTTCTATCACTATGGTTTGTGTCCTATGGATTAGCCCCAAGCAGAGACTGACGAGAATCACTTTCATTGAAAGGGGTTGCCAAGCTTCCAAAAAACTACGA
The DNA here is from genome assembly GCF_045843805.1 of Urocitellus parryii. Classification (NCBI taxonomy): domain Eukaryota; kingdom Metazoa; phylum Chordata; class Mammalia; order Rodentia; family Sciuridae; genus Urocitellus; species Urocitellus parryii. The sequence continues at coordinate 42,530 of NW_027552736.1, read as the reverse complement.
ATTTCGTGAAATCTCAGCAAACATTTTTTCACCCAATCTTGATGATACGGGCAGGTAATGATCAGTACACCAATCCCACTTGGCTCACCAAATTTCGTTCTTCTAGGTTAAACGGTTCCTTTGCAGTAACCGTTTTCATGTTTAGGTTTCACTCTGATTTCTCCTATATGGATACGTGTATTTGGAACTCTAAATCAAACACGGTTTGTGCTAGCTCTTTGAAACTTGGCACAATAATGTAGTTCCAAGTTCTATCGCTATGGTTTGTGTCCTATTGAAGTAGCACCAAGCAAAGACTGACGAGAATCACCTTCATTGAAAGGGGTTGCCAAGCTTTTGAAAAACGACGAGTTTCCGGAATTCTCAGCAAACATTCTTTCACCCAATCTTGATGATACTGGCAGGAAATGATCAGTACACCAATCCCACTTGGCTCACCAAATTTCGTTCTTCTAGCTTAAACCGTTCGTTTGCAGTAAACGTTTTCATTATTATGTTTCACTCTCTTTTCTCCTCTATGTATACATGTAGTTGGAACAATAAATCAAACACGGTTTGTGCTAGCTCTTTGAAACTTGGCACAATAATGTAGTTCCAAGTTCCATAGCTATGATTTATGTCCGATTGAAGTAGCCCGAAGCAGAGACTGACGAGAATCACTTTCATTGAAAGGGGTTGTCAAGCTTTCGAAAAACTACGAGTTTCCGGAATTCTCAGCAAACATTTTTTCACCCAATCTTGATGATACTCGCAGATAATGATCAGAACACCAGTCCCACTTGGCTCACCAATTTTCGTTCTTCTAGGTTAAATCGTTCCTTTGCAGTAATCGTTTTCATATTTAGGTTTCACTCTGTTTTCTCCTATATGGATACATGTATTTGGAACTCTAAATCAAACACGGTTTGTGCTAGCTCTTTGAAACTTGGCACAATAATGTAGTTCCAAGTTCTATCGCTGTGGTTTGTGTCCTATTGAAGTAGCCCCAAGCAGAAACTGACGAGAATCACTTTCATTGAAAGGGGATGCCAAGCTTCCAAAAAACTACATGTTTCCGGAAATCTCAGCAAACATTTTTTCACCCAATCTTGTGATACTGGCAGGTAATGATCAGTACACCAATCCCACTTGGCTCACCATATTTCGTTCTTCTAGGTAAAACCGTTCCTTTGCAGTAACCGTTTTCATATTTAGGTTTCATTCTCTTTTCTCCTATAGGGATACATGTATTTGGAATTCTAAATCATACACGTTTTGTGCTAGCTTTTTGAAACTTGGCACAATATTGTAGTTCCAAGTTCTATCGCTATGGTTTGTGTCTAGTTGAAGTAGCCCCAAGCAGAGACTGACGAGAATCACTTTCATTGAAAGGGGTTGCAAAGCTTCCAAAAAACTACGAATTTCGTGAAATCTCAGCAAACATTTTTTCACCCAATCTTGATGATACGGGCAGGTAATTATCAGTACACCAATCCCACTTGGGTCACCAAATTTCGTTCTTCTAGGTTAAACGGTTCCTTTGCAGTAACCGTTTTCATGTTTAGGTTTCACTCTGATTTCTCCTATATCGATACGTGTATTTGGAACTCTAAATAAAACACGGTTTGTGCTAGCTCTTTGAAACTTGGCACAATAATGTAGTTCCAAGTTCTATCGCTATAGTTTGTGTCCTATTGAAGTAGCACCAAGCAAAGACTGACGAGAATCACATTAATTGAAAGGGGTTGCCAAACTTTTGAAAAACGACGAGTTTCCGGAATTCTCAGCAAACATTTTTTCACCCAATCTTGATGATACTGGCAGGTAATGATCAGTACACCAATCCCACTTGGCTCACCAAATTTCGTTCTTCTAGCTTAAACCGTTCGCTTGCAGTAAACGTTTTCATTATTATGTTTCACTCTCTTTTCTCCTCTATGGATGCATGTAGTTGGAACTCTAAATCAAACACGGTTTGTGCTAGCTCTTTGAAACTTGGCACAATAATGTAGTTCCAAGTTCCATAGCTATGATTTATGTCCAATTGAAGTAGCCCGAAGCAGAGACTGATGAGAATCACTTTTATTGATAGGGGTTGTCAAGCTTTCGAAAAACTACGAGTTTCCGGAATTCTCAGCAAACATTTTTTCACCCAATCTTGATGATACTCGCAGATAATGATCAGAACACCAGTCCCACTTGGCTCACCAATTTTCGTTCTTCTAGGTTAAATCGTTCCTTTGCAGTAATCGTTTTCATATTTAGGTTTCACTCTGTGTTCTCCTATATGGATACATGTATTTGGAACTCTAAATCAAACACGGTTTGTGCTAGCTCTTTGAAACTTGGCACAATAATGTAGTTCCAAGTTCTATCAATGTGGTTTGTGTCCTATTGAAGTAGCCCCAAGCAGAGACTGACGAGAATTACTTTCATTGAAAGGGGATGCCAAGCTTCCAAAAAACTACTAGTTTCCGGACATCTCAGCAAACATTTTTTCACCCAATCTTGTGATACTGGCAGGGAATGATCAACACCAATCCCACTTGGCTCACCATATTTCATTCTTCTAGGTAAAACCGTTCCTTTGCAGGAACCGTTTTCATATTTAGGTTTCATTCTGTTTTCTCCTATATGGATATATGTAGTTGGAACTCTAAATCAAACACGGTTTGTGCTAGCTCTTTGAAACTTGGCACAATAATGTAGTTTCAAGTTCTATCGCTATGGTTTGTGTCCTATTGAAGTAGCCCCAAGCAGAGACTGACGAGAATCACTTTCATTGAAAGGGGTTGCCAAGCTTTCGAAAAACTACGAGTTTCCGGAATTCTCAGCAAACATTTTTTCACCCAATCTTGATGATACTGGCAGGTAATGATCAGTACACCAATCCCACTTGGCTCACCAAGTTTCGTTCTTCTAGGTTAAATCGTTCCTTTGTAGTAATCGTTTTCATATTTAGGTTTCACTCTGTTTTCTCCTATGTGGATACATGTAGTTGGAACTCTAAATCAAACACGGTTTGTGCGAGCTCTTTGAAACTTGGCACAATAATGTAGTTTCAAGTTCTATCGCTATGGTTTGTGTCCAATGATGTTGCCCCAAGCAGAGACTGACGAGAATCAGTTTCATTGAAAGGGGTTGCCAAGCTTCCAAAAACTACGAGTTTCCGGAAACCCCAGCAAACTTTTTTTCACCCAATCCTGATGATCCTGACAGGTAATGGTCAGTACACGAATCCCACGTGGCTCACCAAATTTCGTTCTTCTAGGTAAAACGGTTCCTTTGCAGGAACCGTTTTCATGTTTAGGTTTCACTCTGTTTTCGCCTATGTGGATACATGTAGTTGGAACTCTAAATCAAACACGGTTTGTGCTCGCTTTTTGAAACTGGCACAATAATGTAGTTCCAAGTTCTATAAATTTGGTTTGTGTCGAATTGAAGTATTCGCAAGCAGAGACTGACGAGAATCACTTTCATTGAAAGGGGTTGCCAAGCTTCCAAAAAACTACGAGTTTCCGGAAATCTCAGCAAACATTTTTTCACCCAATCGTGATGATACTCTCAGATAATGATCAGTACACCAATCGCACTTGGCTCACCAAATTTCGTTCTTCTAGGTTAAACGGTTCCTTTGCAGGAACCGTTTACATGTTTAGGTTTCACTCTGTTTTCTCCTATATGGATACATGCAGTTGGAACTCTAAATCAAACACGGTTTGTGCAAGCTCTTTGAAACGTGGCACAATAATGTAGTTCCAAGTTCTATCGCTATGGTTTGTGTCCAGTTGAAGTAGCCCCAAGCAGAGACTGACGAGAATCACTTTCATTGAAAGGGGTTGCCAAGCTTCCAAAAAACTACGAATTTCGTGAAATCTCAGCAAACATTTTTTCACCCAATCTTGATGATACGGGCAGGTAATGATCAGTACACCAATCCCACTTGGGTCACCAAATTTCGTTCTTCTAGGTTAAACGGTTCCTTTGCATTAACCGTTTTCATGTTTAGGTTTCACTCTGATTTCTCCTATATGGATACGTGTATTTGGAACTCTAAATCAAAGACGGTTTGTGCTAGCTCTTTGAAACTTGGCACAATAATGTAGTTCCAAGTTCTATCGCTATAGTTTGTGTCCTATTGAAGTAGCCCCAAGCAGAGACTGACGAGAATCACTTTCATTGAAAGGGGATGCCAAGCTTCCAAAAAACTACGAGTTTCCGGAAATCTCAGCAAACATTTTTTCACCCAATCTTGTGATACTGGCAGGTAATGATCAGTACACCAATTCCACTTGGCTCACCATAATTCGTTCTTCTAGGTAAAACCGTTCCTTTGCAGTAACCGTTTTCATATTTAGGTTTCATTCTGTTTTCTCCTATACGGATACATGTATTTGGAACTCTAAATCATACACGGTTTGTGCTAGCTTTTTGAAACTTGGCACAATATTGTAGTTCCAAGTTCTATCGCTATGGTTTGTGTCCTATTGAATTAGCTCCAAGCAGAGACTGACGAAAATGACTTTCATTGAAAGGGGTTGCCAAGCTTTCGAAAAACTATGAGTTTCCGGAATTCTCAGCAAACATTTTTTCACCCAATCTTGATGATACTGGCAGGTAATGATCAGTACACCAATCCCACTTGGCTCACCAAATTTCGTTCTTCTAGCTTAAACCGTTCGCTTGCAGTAAACGTTTTCATTATTATGTTTCACTCTCTTTTCTCCTCTATGGATGCATGTAGTTGGAACTCTAAATCAAACACGGTTTGTGCTAGCTCTTTGAAACTTGGCACAATAATGTAGTTCCAAGTTCCATAGCTATGATTTATGTCCAATTGAAGTAGCCCAAAGCAGAGACTGATGAGAATCACTTTTATTGATAGGGGTTGTCAAGCTTTCGAAAAACTACGAGTTTCCGGAATTCTCAGCAAACATTTTTTCACCCAATCTTGATGATACTCGCAGATAATGATCAGAACACCAGTCCCACTTGGCTCACCAATTTTCGTTCTTCTAGGTTAAATCGTTCCTTTGCAGTAATCGTTTTCATATTTAGGTTTCACTCTGTGTTCTCCTATATGGATACATGTATTTGGAACTCTAAATCAAACACGGTTTGTGCTAGCTCTTTGAAACTTGGCACAATAATGTAGTTCCAAGTTCTATCAATGTGGTTTGTGTCCTATTGAAGTAGCCCCAAGCAGAGACTGACGAGAATTACTTTCATTGAAAGGGGATGCCAAGCTTCCAAAAAACTACTAGTTTCCGGACATCTCAGCAAACATTTTTTCACCAATCTTGTGATACTGGCAGGGAATGATCAACACCAATCCCACTTGGCTCACCATATTTCATTCTTCTAGGTAAAACCGTTCCTTTGCAGGAACCGTTTTCATATTTAGGTTTTCATTCTGTTTTCTCCTATATGGATATATGTAGTTGGAACTCTAAAATCAAACACGGTTTGTGCTAGCTCTTTGAAACTTGGCACAATAATGTAGTTTCAAGTTCTATCGCTATGGTTTGTGTCCTATTGAAGTAGCCCCAAGCAGAGACTGACGAGAATCACTTTCATTGAAAGGGGTTGCCAAGCTTTCGAAAAACTACGAGTTTCCGGAATTCTCAGCAAACATTTTTTCACCCAATCTTGATGATACTGGCAGGTAATGATCAGTACACCCAATCCACTTGGCTCACCAAGTTTCGTTCTTCTAGGTTAAATCGTTCCTTTGTAGTAATCGTTTCATATTTAGGTTTTCACTCTGTTTTCTCCTATGTGGATACATGTAGTTGGAACTCTAAATCAAACACGGTTTGTGCGAGCTCTTTGAAACTTGGCACAATAATGTAGTTTCAAGTTCTATCGCTATGGTTTGTGTCCAATGATGTTGCCCCAAGCAGAGACTGACGAGAATCAGTTTCATTGAAAGGGGTTGCCAAGCTTCCAAAAACTACGAGTTTCCGGAAACCCCAGCAAACTTTTTTTCACCCAATCCTGATGATCCTGACAGGTAATGGTCAGTACACGAATCCCACGTGGCTCACCAAATTTCGTTCTTCTAGGTAAAACGGTTCCTTTGCAGGAACCGTTTTCATGTTTAGGTTTCACTCTGTTTTCGCCTATGTGGATACATGTAGTTGGAACTCTAAATCAAACACGGTTTGTGCTCGCTTTTTGAAACTGGCACAATAATGTAGTTCCAAGTTCTATAAATTTGGTTTGTGTCGAATTGAAGTATTCGCAAGCAGAGACTGACGAGAATCACTTTCATTGAAAGGGGTTGCCAAGCTTCCAAAAACTACGAGTTTCCGGAAATCTCAGCAAACATTTTTTCACCCAATCGTGATGATACTCTCAGATAATGATCAGTACACCAATCGCACTTGGCTCACCAATTCGTTCTTCTAGGTTAAACGGTTCCTTTGCAGGAACCGTTTACATGTTTAGGTTTCACTCTGTTTTCTCCTATATGGATACATGCAGTTGGAACTCTAAATCAAACACGGTTTGTGCAAGCTCTTTGAAAACGTGGCACAATAATGTAGTTCCAAGTTCTATCGCTATGGTTGTGTCCAGTTGAAGTAGCCCCAAGCAGAGACTGACGAGAATCACTTTCATTGAAAGGGGTTGCCAAGCTTCCAAAAAACTACGAATTTCGTGAAATCTCAGCAAACATTTTTTCACCCAATCTTGATGATACGGGCAGGTAATGATCAGTACACCAATCCCACTTGGGTTCACCAAATTTCGTTCTTCTAGGTTAAACGGTTCCTTTGCATTAACCGTTTTTCATGTTTAGATTCACCTCTGATTTCTCCTATATGGATACGTGTATTTGGAACTCTAAATCAAAGACGGTTTGTGCTAGCTCTTTGAAACTTGGCACAATAATGTAGTTCCAAGTTCTATCGCCTATAGTTTGTGTCCTATTGAAGTAGCCCCAAGCAGAGACTGACGAGAATCACTTTCATTGAAAGGGGATGCCAAGCTTCCAAAAAACTACTGAGTTTCCGGAAATCTCAGCAAACATTTTTTCACCCAATCTTGTGATACTGGCAGGTAATGAGCAGTACACCAATTCCACTTGGCTCACCATAATTCGTTCTTCTAGGTAAAACGTTCCTTTGCAGTAACCGTTTTCATATTAGGTTTCATTCTGTTTTCTCCTATACGGATACATGTATTTGGAACTCTAAATCATACACGGTTTTGTGCCTAGCTTTTTGAAACTTGGCACAATATTGTAGTTCCAAGTTCTATCGCTATGGTTTGTGTCCTATTGAATTAGCTCCAAGCAGAGACTGACGAAAATGACTTTCATGAAAGGGGTTGCCAAGCTTTCGAAAAACTATGAGTTTCCGGAATTCTCAGCAAACATTTTTTCATCCAATCTTGATGATACTGGCAGGTAATGATCAGTACACCAATCCCACTTGGGCTCACCAAGTTTCGTTCTTCTAGGTTAAATCGTTCCTTTGTAGTAATCGTTTTCATATTTAGGTTTCACTCTGTTTTCTCCTATGTGGATACATGTATTGGAACTCTAAATCAAACACGGTTTGTGCGAGCTCTTTGAAACTTGGCACAATAATGTAGTTTCAAGTCTATCGCTATGGTTTGTGTACAATGATGTTGCCCCAAGCAGAGAGTGACGAGAATCTGTTTCATTGAAAGGGGTTTCCAAGCATCCTAAAACTACGAGTTTCCGGAAACCCCAGCAAACTTTTTTTCACCCAATCCTGATGATCCTGACAGGTAATGGTCAGTACACGAATCCCACTTGGCTCACCAAATTTCGTTCTCTAGGTTAAACGGTTCCTTTGCAGGAACCGTTTTCAAGTTTAGGTTTCACTCTGTTTTCGCCTATGTGGATACATGTATTTTGATCTCTAAATCAAAAACGGTTTGTGCTAGCTCTTTGATACGTGGCACAATAATATAGTTCCAAGTTCTATCGCTATGGTTTGTGTCCTATTGAAGTAGCCCCAAGCAGAGACTGACGAGAATCCCTTTCATTGAAAGGGGTTGCCAAGCTTCCGAAAAACTACGAGTTTCCGGAAATCTCAGCAAACATTTTTTCACCCAATCTTGATGATACTGGCAGGTAATGATCAGTACACCAATCCCACTTGTCTCACCAAATTTCGTTCTTCTAGCTTAAACCGTTCCTTTGCAGTAACCGTTTTCATGTTTAGGTTTCACTCTGTTTTCTCCTATATGGATACATGTAGTTGGAACTCTAAATCAAACACGGTTTGTGCTAGCTCTTTGAAACTTGGCACAATAATGTAGTTTCAAGTTCTATCGCTATGGTTTGTGTCCAATTGAAGTAGCCCCAAGCAGAGACTGACGAGAATCACTTTCATTGAAAGGGGTTGCCAAGCTTCCAAAAAAGTACGAATTTCGTGAAATCTCAGCAAACATTTTTTCACCCAAACTTGATGATACTGGCAGGAATAGATCAGTACACCAATCCCACTTGGCTCACCAAGTTTCGTTCTTCTAGGTTAAACCGTTCGTTTGCAGTAACCGTTTTCATTTTTCGGTTTCACTCTGTTTTCTCCTATATGGATACATGCAGTTGGAACTCTAAATCAAACATGGTTTGTGCTAGCTCTTTGAAACTTGGCACAATAATGTCGTTCCAAGTTCTATCGCTATGGTTTGTGTCCTATTGAAGTAGCCCCAAGCAGAGACTGACGAGAATCACTTTCATTGAAAGGGGTTGCCAAGCTTCCAAAATACTACGAGTTTCCTGAAATCTCAGCAAACATTTTTTCCACCCAATCTTGATGATACTGGCAGGTAATGATCAGTACACCAATCCCAATTGGCGCACCAAATTTCGTTCTTCTAGGTTAAACCGTTCGTTTGCAATAAACGTTTTCATTTTTCGGTTTCACTCTGTTTTCTCCTATATGGATACATATAGTTGGAACTCTAAATCAAACACTGTTTGTGCTAGCTCTTTGAAACTTGGCACAATAATGTAGTTCCAAGTTCTATCGCTATGGTTTGTGTCTTATTGAAGTAGCCCCAAGCAGAGACTGACGAGAGTCACTTTCATTGAAAGGGGGTTGCAAGATTCCAAAATACTACGAGTTTCCTGAAATCTCAGCAAACATTTTTTCACCCAATCTTGATGATACTTGCAGGTAATGATCAGTACACCAAACCCACTTGGCTCACCAAATTTCGTTCTTCTAGCTTAAACCGTTCGTTGCAGTAAACGTTTTCATTTTTATGTTTCACTCTCTTTCCTTCCTCTATGGATACATGTAGTTGGAACGCTAAATCAAACACGGTTTGTGCTAGCTCTTTGAAACTTGGCACAATAATGTATTTCCAAGTTCTATCGCTATGGTTTGTGTCCTATTGAAGTAGCTCCAAGCAGAGACTGATGAGAATCACTTTCATTGAAAGGGGTTGCCAAGCTTTCGAAAAACTATGAGTTTCCGGAAATCTCAGCAAACATTTTTTCACCCAATCTTGATGATACTTGCAGGTAATGATCAGTACACCAATCCCACTTGGCTCACTAAATTTTGTTCTTCTAGGTTAAACGGTTCCTTTGCAGAAACCGTTTTCATCTTTAGGTTTCACTCTGTTTTCTCCTATATGGATACATGTAGTTGGAACTCTAAATCAAACACGGTTTGTGCTAGCTCTTTGAAACGTGGCACAATAATATAGTTCCAAGTTCTATCGCTATGGTTTGTGTCCTATTGAAGTAGCCCCAAGCAGAGACTGACGAGAATCACTTTCATTGAAAGGGGTTGCCAAGCTTCCAAAAAACTACGAATTTCGTGAAATCTCAGCAAACATTTTTTCACCCAATCTTGATGATACTGGCAGGTAATGATCACAACACCAGTCCCACTTGGTTCACCAAATTTCTTTCTTATAGGTTAAATCGTTCCTTTGTAGTAATCGTTTTCATGTTTAGGTTTCACTCTGTTTTCTCCTATATGGATACATGTATTTGGAACTCTAAATCAAACACGGTTTGTGCTAGGTCTTTGAAACTTTGCACAATAATGTATTTCCAAGTTCTATCGCTATGGTTTGTGTCCTATTGAAGCAGCCCCAAGCAGAGACTGACGAAAATCACTTTCATTGAAATGGGTTGCCCAGCTTTCGAAAAACTACGAGTTTCCGGAAATCTCAGCAAACATTTTTTCACCCAATCTTCATGATACTTGCAGATAATGATCAGTACACCAGTCCCACTTTGCTCACCAAATTTCGTTCTTCTAGCTTAAACCGTTCCTTTGCAGTAACCGTTTTCATGTTTAGGTTTCACTCTGTTTTCTCCTATATGGATACAAGTAGTTGGAACTCTAAATCAAACACGGTTTGTGCTAGCTCTTTGAAACTTGGCACAATAATGTAGTTCCAAGCTCTATCTCTATGGTTTGTGTCCAATTGATGTAGCCCCAAGCAGAGACTGACGAGAATCACTTTCATTGAAAGGGGTTGCCAAGCTTCCAAAAAACTACGAATTTCGTGAAATCTCAGCAAACATTTTTTCACCCAATCTTGATGATACTGGCAGGTAATGATCAGTACACCAATCCCACTTAGCTCACCAAGTTTCGTTGTTCTAGGTTAAACCGTTCGTTTTCAGTAACAGTTTTCATTTTTAGGTTTCACTCTGTTTTCTCCTATATGGATACATGTAGTTGGAACTCTAAATCAAACACGGTTTGTGCTAGCTCTTTGAAACTTGGCACAATAATGTAGTTCCAAGTTCTATCACTATGGTTTGTGTCCTATTGAAGTAGCCCCAAGCAGAGACTGACGAGAATCACTTTCATTGAAAGGGGTTGCCAAGCTTCCAAAATACTACGAGTTTCCTGAAATCTCAGCAAACATTTTTTCCACCCAATCTTGATGATACTGGCAGGTAATGATCAGTACACCATTCCCACTTGGCTCACCAAATTTCGTTCTTCTAGGTTAAACGGTTCCTTTGCAGTAACCATTTTCATTTTTGGGTTTCACTCTGTTTTCTCCTATATGGATACATGTAGTTGGAACTCTAAATCAAACACGGTTTGTGCTAGCTCTTTGAAACTTGGCACAGTAATGTAGTTCCAAGTTCTATCGCTATGGTTTGTGTCCTATTGAAGTAGCCCCAAGCAGAGACTGACGAGAATCACTTTCATTGAAAGGGGTTGCCAAGCTTTTGGAAAATTACGACTTTCCGGAATTCTCAGCAAATATTTTTTCACCCAATCTTGATGATACTGGAAGGTCATGATGAGTACACAAATCAAACTTGGCTCACCAAATTTCGGTCTTCAAGCAAACCGTTCCTTTGCCGTAACGTTTTTCATGTTTAGGTTTCACTCTGTTTTCTCCTATATGGATACATGTAGTTGGAACTCTAAATCAAACACGGTTTGTGCTAGCTATTTGAAACTTGGCACAATAATGTACTTCAAAGTTCTTTCGCAATGGTTTGTGTCCTATTGAAGTAGCCCCAAGCAGAGACTGACGAGAATCACTTTCATTGAAAGGGGTTGCCAAGCTTCCAAAAAACTACTATTTTCCGGAAATCTCAGCAAACATTTTTTCACCCAATCGTGATGATACTGGCAGGTAATGATCAGGACACCAATTCCACTTGGCTCACCAAATTTCGTTCTTCTAGGTTAAACGGTTCCTTTGCAGAAACCGTTTTCATGTTTAGGTTTCACTCTGTTTTCTCCTATATGGATACATGTAGTTGGAAATCTAAATCAAACACGGTTTGTGCTAGCTCTTTGAAACTTGGCACAATAATGTAGTTCCAAGTTCTATTGCTATGGTCTGTGTCCTATTGAAGTAGCCCGAAGCAGAGACTGACGAGAATCACTTTCATTGAAAGGGGTTGCCAAGCTTCCAAAAAACTACGAGTTTCCTGAAATCTCAGCAAACATTTTTTCACCCAATCTTGATGATTCTTGCAGGTAATGATCAGTACACTATCCCACTTGGCTCACCAAATTTCGTTCTTCAAATTAAACCGTTCCTTTGCAGTAACCGTTTTCATGTTTAGGTTTCACTCTGTTTTCTCCTATATGGATACATGTAGTTGGAACACTAAATCAAACACGGTTTGTGCTAGCTCTTTGAAACTTAGCACAATAATGTAGTTCCAAGTTCTATCGCTATGGTTTGTGTCCTATTGAAGTAGCCCCAAGCAGAGACTGACGAGAATCCCTTTCATTGAAAGGGGTTGCCAAGTTTCCAAAAAACTACGAGTTTCCTGAAATCTAAGCAAACATTTTTTGACCCAATCTTGATGATACTGGCAGGTAATGATCAGTACACCAATCCCACTTGGCTCACCAAATTTCGTTCTTCCAGCTTAAACCGTTCCTTTGCAGTAACCGTTTTCATGTTTAGGTTTCACTCTGTTTTATCCTATATGGATACATGTAGTTGGAACTCTAAATCAAACACGGTTTGTGCTAGCTCCTTGAAACTTGGCACAATAATGTAGTTCCAAGTTCTATCGCTATGGGTTGTGTCCTATTGAAGTATCCCCAAGCAGAGACTGACGAGAATCACTTTCATGGAAAGGGGTTGCCAAACTTCCAAAAAACTACGAGTTTCCGGAAATCTCAGCAAACATTTTTTCACCCAATCTTGATGATACTGGCAGGTCATGATCAGTACACCAATCCCACTTGGCTCACCAAATTTCGTTCTTCTAGCTTAAACCGTTCCTTTGCAGTAACCGTTTTCATGTTTAGGTTTCACTCTGTTTTCTCCTATATGGTTACATGTAGTTGGAACTCTAAATCAAACACGGTTTGTGCTAGCTCTTTGAAACTTGGCACAATAATGTAGTTTCTAGTTCTATCGCTATGGTTTGTGTCCTATTGAAGGAGCCCCAAGCAGAGACTGACGAGAATCACTTTCATTGAAATGGGTTGCCAAGCTTCCAAAAAACTACTAGTTTCCTGAAATCTCAGCAAACATTTTTTCACCCAATTTTGATGATACTGGCAGGTCATGATCAGTACACCAATCCCACTTGGCTCACCAAATTTCGTTCTTCTAGGTTAAACCCTTCCTTTGCAGTAACCGTTTTCATTTTTAGGTTTCACTCTGTTTTCTCCTATATGGATACATGTAGTTGGAACTCTAAATCAAACACGGTTTGTGCTAGTTCTTTGAAACATGGCACAATAATGTAGTTCCAAGTTCTATCGCTATGGTTTGTGTCCTTTTGAAGTAGCCCCATGCGGAGAGTGACGAGAATCACTTTCATTGAAAGGGGTTGCCAAGCTTTTGAAAAACTACGAGTTTCCGGAATTCTCAGCAAACATTTTTTCACCCAATCTTGATGATACTGGCAGGTCATGATCAGTACACCAATCCCACTTGGCTCACCAAATTTCGTTCTTCTAGGTTAAATCTTTCCATTGCAGTAACCGTTTTCATATTTAGGTTTCACTCTGTTTTCTCCTATATGGATACATGTAGTTGGAACTCTAAATCAAACACGGTTTGTGCTAGCTCTTTGAAACTTGGCACAATAATGTAGTTCCAAGTTATATCGCTTTGGTTTGTCTCGTATTGAAGTATCCCCAAGCAGAGACTGACGAGAATCACTTTCATTGAAAGGGGTTGCCAAGCTTCCAAAAAACTACCAGTTTCCGGAAATCTCAGCAAACATTTTTTTCACCCAGTATTGATGATTCTGGATGGTAATGATCAGTACACCAATCCCACTTGGCTCACCAAATTTCGTTCTTCTAGGTTAAACTGTTCCTTTGCAGGAAAGGTTTTCATGTTTAGGTTTCACTCTGTTTTCTCCTATATGGATACATGTAGTTGGAACTCTAAATCAAACAAGGTTTGTGCTATCTCTTTGAAACTTGGCACAATAATGTAGTTCCAAGTTCTATCGCTATGGTATGTGTCCTATTGAAGTAGCCCCAAGCAGAGACTGACGAGAACCACTTTCATTGATAGGGGTTGCCAAGCTTCCAAAAAACTACGAGTTTCCGGAAATCTCAGCAAATATTTTTTCACCAAATCTTGATGATACTAGCAGGTAATGATCAGTACACCAATCCCACTTGGATCACCAAATTTCGTTCTTCTAGCTTAAATCGTTACTTTGCAGTAACCGTTTTCATGATTAGGTTTCACTCTGTTTTCTCCTATATGGATACATGTAGTTGGAACTCTAAATCAAACACGGTTTGTGCTAGCTCTTTGAAACTTGGCAAAATAATGTAGTTCCAAGATCTATCGCTATGGTTGGTCTCCTATTGAAGTAGCCCCAAGCAGAGACTGACGAGAATCACTTTCATTGAAAGGGGTTGCCAAGCTTTCGAAAACCTACGAGTTTCCGGAAATCTCAGCAAACATTTTTTCACCCAATCTTGATAATACTTGCAGATAATGATCACAACACCAGTCCCACTTGGTTCACCAAATTTCTTTCTTATAGGTTAAATCGTTCCTTTGTAGTAATCGTTTTCATGTTTAGGTTTCACTCTGTTTTCTCCTATATGGATACATGCAGTTGGAACTCTAAATCAAACACGGTTTGTGCTAGTTCTTTGAAACATGGCACAATAATGTAGTTCCAAGTTCTATCTCTATGGTTTGTGTCCTATTGAAGTATCTCCAAGCAGAGACTGACCAGAATCACTTTCATTGAAAGGGGTTTCCAAGCTTCCAAAAAACTACGAGTTTCCGGAAATCTCAGCAAAAATTTTTTCACCCAATCTTGATGATACTAGCATGTAATTATCAGTACACCAATCCCACTTGGCTCACCAAATTTCGTTCTTCTAGCTTAAACCGTTTCTTTGCAGTAACCGTTTTCATGTTTAGGTTTCACTCTGTTTTCTCCTATTTTTATACATGTAGTTGGAACTCTAAATCAAACATGGTTTGTGCCAGCTCTTTGAAACTTGGCACAATAATGTACTTCAAAGTTCTATCGCTATTTTTTGTGTCCTATTGAAGTAGCCCCAAGCAGAGACTGACCAGAATCACTTTCATTGAAAGGGGTTGACAAGCTTTCGAAAACCTACGAATTTCCGGAAATCTCAGCAAACATTTTTTCACCCAATCTTGATGATACTTGCAGATAATGATCACAACACCAGTCCCACTTGGTTCACCAAATTTCTTTCTTATAGGTTAAATCGTTCCTTTGTAGTAATCGTTTTCATGTTTAGGTTTCACTCTGTTTTCTCCTATATGGATACATGTATTTGGAACTCTAAATCAAACACGGTTTGTGCTAGGTCTTTGAAACTTTGCACAATAATGTATTTCCAAGTTCTATCGCTATGGTTTGTGTCCTATTGAAGCAGCCCCAAGCAGAGACTGACGAAAATCACTTTCATTGAAATGGGTTGCCCAGCTTTCGAAAAACTACGAGTTTCCGGAAATCTCAGCAAACATTTTTTCACCCAATCTTCATGATACTTGCAGATAATGATCAGTACACCAGTCCCACTTTGCTCACCAAATTTCCTTCTTCTAGGTTAAATCGTTCCTTTGCAGTAATCGTTTTCATATTTAGGTTTCACTCTGTTTTCTCCTATATGGATACATGTATTTGGAACTCTAAATCAAACACGGTTTGTGCTAGCTCTTTGAAACTTGGCTCAATAATGTAGTTCCAAGATCTATCGCTATGGTTTGTTTCCTATTGAAGTACCCCAAGCAGAGACTGACGAGAATCACTTTCATGGAAAGGGGTTGACAAGCTTCCAAAAAACTACGATTTTCCGGAAATTTCAGCAAACATTTTTGACCCAATCTTGATGATACTGGCAGATAATGATCAGTACACTAATCCCACTTGGCTCACGAAATTTCGTTTTTCTAGGTTAAACGGTTCCTTTGCAGGAACCGTTTTCATGTTTAGGTTTCACTCTGTTTTCTCCTATATGGATACATGTATTTGGAACTCTAAATCAAACACGGTTTGTGCTAGCTCTTTGAAACTTGGCACAATAATGTAGTTCCAAGTTCTATCGCTATGGTTTGTGTCCTATTGAAGTTGCCCCAAGGGGAGAGTGACGAGAATGAGTTTCATTGAAAGGGGTTGCCAAGCTTCCAAAAAACTACGAGTTTCCGGAAATCTCAGCAAACATTTTTTCACCCAATCTTGATGATACTGTCAGGTCATGATCAGTACACCAGTCCCACTTGGCTCACCAAATTACGTTCTTCTAGGTTAAACGATTCCTTTGCAGGAACCGTTTTCATGTTTAGGATTCACTCTGTTTTCTCCTATATGGATACATGTAGTTGGAACTCTAAATCAAACACGGTTTGTGCTAGCTCTTTGAAACTTGGCACAATATTGTAGTTCCAAGTTCTATCGCTATGGTTGGTGTCCTATTGAAGTAGCCTCAAGCAGAGACTGACGAGAATCCCTTTCATTGAAAGGGGTTGCCAAGCTTCCAAAAAACTACGAGTTTCCTGAAATCTCAGCAAACATTTTTTCACCCAATCTTGATGATACTGGCAGGTAATGATCAGTACACCAATCTCACTTGGCTCACCAAATTTCGTTCTTCTAGGTTAAACCGTTCCTTTGCAGTAACCGTTTTCATGTTTAGGTTTCACTCTGGTTTCTCCTATATGGATACATGTAGTTGGAACTCTAAATCAAACACGGTTTGTGCTAGCTCTTTGAAACTTGGCACAATAATGTAGTTCCAAGTTCTATCGCTATGGTTTGTGTCCTATTGAGGTAGCCCCAAGCAGAGACTGACGAGAATCACTTTCATTGAAATGGGTTGCCAAGCATTCGAAAAACTACGAGTTTCCAGAATTCTCAGCAAACATTTTTTCACCCAATATGGATGATACTCCCAGGTAATGATCAGAGCACCAATCACACTTGGCTCACCAAATTTCGTTCTTCTAGCTTAAACCGTTCCTTTGCAGTAACCGTTTTGATGTTTAGGTTTCACTCTGTTTTCTCCTATATGGATACAATTAGTTGGAACTCTAAATCAAACACGGTTTGTGCTAGCTCTTTGAAACTTGGCACAATAATGTAGTTCCAAGCTCTATCTCTATGGTTTGTGTCCAATTGATGTAGCCCCAAGCAGAGACTGACGAGAATCACTTTCATTGAAAGGGGTTGCCAAGCTTCCAAAAAAACTACGAATTTCGTGAAATCTCAGCAAACATTTTTTCACCCAATCTTGATGATACTGGCAGGTAATGATCAGTACACCAATCCCACTTGCCTCACCAAGTTTCGTTGTTCTAGGTTAAACCGTTCGTTTTCAGTAACCGTTTTCATTTTTAGGTTTCATTCTGTTTTCTCCTATATGGATACATGTAGTTGGAACTCTAAATCAAACACGGTTTGTGCTAGCTCTTTGAAACTTGGCACAATAATGTAGTTCCAAGTTCTATCGCTATTGTTTGTGTCCTATTGAAGTAGCCCCAAGCAGAGACTGACGAGAATCACTTTCATTGAAAGGGGTTGCCAAGCTTCCAAAATACTACGAGTTTCCTGAAATCTCAGCAAACATTTTTTCCACCCAATCTTGATGATACTGGCAGGTAATGATCAGTACACCATTCCCACTTGGCTCACCAAATTTCGTTCTTCTAGGTTAAACGGTTCCTTTGCAGTAACCATTTTCATTTTTGGGTTTCACTCTGTTTTCTCCTATATGGATACATGTAGGTGGAACTCTGAATCAAACACGGTTTGTGCTAGCTCTTTGAAACTTGGCACAATAATGTAGTTCCAAGTTCTATCGCTATGGTTTGTGTCCTATTGAAGTAGCCCCAAGCAGAGACTGACGAGAATCACTTTCATTGAAAGGGGTTGCCAAGCTTTTGGAAAATTACGAGTTTCCGGAATTCTCAGCAAACATTTTTTCACCCAATCTTGATGATACTGGAAGGTCATGATCAGTACACAAATCGCACTTGGCTCACCAAATTTCGGTCTTCAAGCAAACCGTTCCTTTGCCGTAACGTTTTTCATGTTTAGGTTTCACTCTGTTTTCTCCTATATGGATACATGTAGTTGGAACTCTAAATCAAACACGGTTTGTGCTAGCTCTTTGAAACTTGGCACAATAATGTACTTCAAAGTTCTTTCGCAATGGTTTGTGTCCTATTGAAGTAGCCCCAAGCAGAGACTGACGAGAATCACTTTCATTGAAAGGGGTTGCCAAGCTTCCAAAAAACTACTATTTTCCGGAAATCTCAGCAAACATTTTTTCACCCAATCGTGATGATACTGGCAGGTAATGATCAGGACACCAATTCCACTTGGCTCACCAAATTTCGTTCTTCTAGGTTAAACGGTTCCTTTGCAGAAACCGTTTTCATGTTTAGGTTTCACTCTGTTTTCTCCTATATGGATACATGTAGTTGGAAATCTAAATCAAACACGGTTTGTGCTAGCTCTTTGAAACTTGGCACAATAATGTAGTTCCAAGTTCTATTGCTATGGTGTGTGTCCTATTGAAGTAGCCCGAAGCAGAGACTGACGAGAATCACTTTCATTGAAAGGGGTTGCCAAGCTTCCAAAAAACTACGAGTTTCCTGAAATCTCAGCAAACATTTTTTCACCCAATCTTGATGATTCTTGCAGGTAATGATCAGTACACCATCCCACTTGGCTCACCAAATTTCGTTCTTCAAATTAAACCGTTCCTTTGCAGTAACCGTTTTCATGTTTAGGTTTCACTCTGTTTTCTCCTATATGGATACATGTAGTTGGAACACTAAATCAAACACGGTTTGTGCTAGCTCTTTGAAACTTAGCACAATAATGTAGTTCCAAGTTCTATCGCTATGGTTTGTGTCCTATTGAAGTAGCCCCAAGCAGAGACTGACGAGAATCCCTTTCATTGAAAGGGGTTGCCAAGTTTCCAAAAAACTACGAGTTTCCTGAAATCTAAGGAAACATTCTTTCACCCAATCTTGATGATACTGGCAGGTAATGATCAGTACACCAATCCCACTTGGCTCACCAAATTTCGTTCTTCCATCTTAAACCGTTCCTTTGCAGTAATCGTTTTCATGTTTAGGTTTCACTCTGTTTTCTCCTATATGGATACATGCAGTTGGAACTCTAAATCAAACACGGTTTGTGCTAGTTTTTTGAAACATGGCACAATAATGTAGTTCCAAGTTCTATCTCTATGGTTTGTGTCCTATTGAAGTATCTCCAAGCAGAGACTGACCAGAATCACTTTCATTGAAAGGGGTTTCCAAGCTTCCAAAAAACTACGAGTTTCCGGAAATCTCAGCAAAAATTTTTTCACCCAATCTTGATGATACTAGCATGTAATTATCAGTACACCAATCCCACTTGGCTCACCAAATTTCGTTCTTCTAGCTTAAACCGTTTCTTTGCAGTAACCGTTTTCATGTTTAGGTTTCACTCTGTTTTCTCCTATTTTTATACATGTAGTTGGAACTCTAAATCAAACATGGTTTGTGCCAGCTCTTTGAAACTTGGCACAATAATGTACTTCAAAGTTCTATCGCTATTTTTTGTGTCCTATTGAAGTAGCCCCAAGCAGAGACTGACCAGAATCACTTTCATTGAAAGGGGTTGACAAGCTTTCGAAAACCTACGAATTTCCGGAAATCTCAGCAAACATTTTTTCACCCAATCTTGATGATACTTGCAGATAATGATCACAACACCAGTCCCACTTGGTTCACCAAATTTCTTTCTTATAGGTTAAATCGTTCCTTTGTAGTAATCGTTTTCATGTTTAGGTTTCACTCTGTTTTCTCCTATATGGATACATGTATTTGGAACTCTAAATCAAACACGGTTTGTGCTAGGTCTTTGAAACTTTGCACAATAATGTATTTCCAAGTTCTATCGCTATGGTTTGTGTCCTATTGAAGCAGCCCCAAGCAGAGACTGACGAAAATCACTTTCATTTAAATGGGTTGCCCAGCTTTCGAAAAACTACGAGTTTCCGGAAATCTCAGCAAACATTTTTCACCCAATCTTCATGATACTTGCAGATAATGATCAGTACACCAGTCCCACTTTGCTCACCAAATTTCCTTCTTCTAGGTTAAATCGTTCCTTTGCAGTAATCGTTTTCATATTTAGGTTTCACTCTGTTTTCTCCTATATGGATACATGTATTTGGAACTCTAAATCAAACACGGTTTGTGCTAGCTCTTTGAAACTTGGCTCAATAATGTAGTTCCAAGATCTATCGCTATGGTTTGTTTCCTATTGAAGTACCCCAAGCAGAGACTGACGAGAATCACTTTCATGGAAAGGGGTTGACAAGCTTCCAAAAAACTACGATTTTCCGGAAATTTCAGCAAACATTTTTGACCCAATCTTGATGATACTGGCAGATAATGATCAGTACACTAATCCCACTTGGCTCACGAAATTTCGTTTTTCTAGGTTAAACGGTTCCTTTGCAGGAACCGTTTTCATGTTTAGGTTTCACTCTGTTTTCTCCTATATGGATACATGTATTTGGAACTCTAAATCAAACACGGTTTGTGCTAGCTCTTTGAAACTTGGCACAATAATGTAGTTCCAAGTTCTATCGCTATGGTTTGTGTCCTATTGAAGTTGCCCCAAGGGAGAGTGACGAGAATGAGTTTCATTGAAAGGGGTTGCCAAGCTTCCAAAAAACTACGAGTTTCCGGAAATCTCAGCAAACATTTTTTCACCCAATCTTGATGATACTGTCAGGTCATGATCAGTACAGCAGTCCCACTTGGCTCACCAAATTACGTTCTTCTAGGTTAAACGATTCCTTTGCAGGAACCGTTTTCATGTTTAGGATTCACTCTGTTTTCTCCTATATGGATACATGTAGTTGGAACTCTAAATCAAACACGGTTTGTGCTAGCTCTTTGAAACTTGGCACAATATTGTAGTTCCAAGTTCTATCGCTATGGTTGGTGTCCTATTGAAGTAGCCTCAAGCAGAGACTGACGAGAATCCCTTTCATTGAAAGGGGTTGCCAAGCTTCCAAAAAACTACGAGTTTCCTGAAATCTCAGCAAACATTTTTTCACCCAATCTTGATGATACTGGCAGGTAATGATCAGTACACCAATCTCACTTGGCTCACCAAATTTCGTTCTTCTAGGTTAAACCGTTCCTTTGCAGTAACCGTTTTCATGTTTAGGTTTCACTCTGGTTTCTCCTATATGGATACATGTAGTTGGAACTCTAAATCAAACACGGTTTGTGCTAGCTCTTTGAAACTTGGCACAATAATGTAGTTCCAAGTTCTATCGCTATGGTTTGTGTCCTATTGAGGTAGCCCCAAGCAGAGACTGACGAGAATCACTTTCATTGAAATGGGTTGCCAAGCATTCGAAAAACTACGAGTTTCCAGAATTCTCAGCAAACATTTTTTCACCCAATATGGATGATACTCCCAGGTAATGATCAGAGCACCAATCACACTTGGCTCACCAAATTTCGTTCTTCTAGCTTAAACCGTTCCTTTGCAGTAACCGTTTTCATGTTTAGGTTTCACTCTGTTTTCTCCTATATGGATACAATTAGTTGGAACTCTAAATCAAACACGGTTTGTGCTAGCTCTTTGAAACTTGGCACAATAATGTAGTTCCAGCTCTATCTCTATGGTTTGTGTCCAATTGATGTAGCCCCAAGCAGAGACTGACGAGAATCACTTTCATTGAAAGGGGTTGCCAAGCTTCCAAAAAAACTACGAATTTCGTGAAATCTCAGCAAACATTTTTTCACCCAATCTTGATGATACTGGCAGGTAATGATCAGTACACCAATCCCACTTGCCTCACCAAGTTTCGTTGTTCTAGGTTAAACCGTTCGTTTTCAGTAACCGTTTTCATTTTTAGGTTTCACTCTGTTTTCTCCTATATGGATACATGTAGTTGGAACTCTAAATCAAACACGGTTTGTGCTAGCTCTTTGAAACTTGGCACAATAATGTAGTTCCAAGTTCTATCGCTATTGTTTGTGTCCTATTGAAGTAGCCCCAAGCAGAGACTGACGAGAATCACTTTCATTGAAAGGGGTTGCCAAGCTTCCAAAATACTACGAGTTTCCTGAAATCTCAGCAAACATTTTTTCCACCCAATCTTGATGATACTGGCAGGTAATGATCAGTACACCATTCCCACTTGGCTCACCAAATTTCGTTCTTCTAGGTTAAACGGTTCCTTTGCAGTAACCATTTTCATTTTTGGGTTTCACTCTGTTTTCTCCTATATGGATACATGTAGGTGGAACTCTGAATCAAACACGGTTTGTGCTAGCTCTTTGAAACTTGGCACAATAATGTAGTTCCAAGTTCTATCGCTATGGTTTGTGTCCTATTGAAGTAGCCCCAAGCAGAGACTGACGAGAATCACTTTCATTGAAAGGGGTTGCCAAGCTTTTGGAAAATTACGAGTTTCCGGAATTCTCAGCAAACATTTTTTCACCCAATCTTGATGATACTGGAAGGTCATGATCAGTACACAAATCGCACTTGGCTCACCAAATTTCGGTCTTCAAGCAAACCGTTCCTTTGCCGTAACGTTTTTCATGTTTAGGTTTCACTCTGTTTTCTCCTATATGGATACATGTAGTTGGAACTCTAAATCAAACACGGTTTGTGCTAGCTCTTTGAAACTTGGCACAATAATGTACTTCAAAGTTCTTTCGCAATGGTTTGTGTCCTATTGAAGTAGCCCCAAGCAGAGACTGACGAGAATCACTTTCATTGAAAGGGGTTGCCAAGCTTCCAAAAAACTACTATTTTCCGGAAATCTCAGCAAACATTTTTTCACCCAATCGTGATGATACTGGCAGGTAATGATCAGGACACCAATTCCACTTGGCTCACCAAATTTCGTTCTTCTAGGTTAAACGGTTCCTTTGCAGAAACCGTTTTCATGTTTAGGTTTCACTCTGTTTTCTCCTATATGGATACATGTAGTTGGAAATCTAAATCAAACACGGTTTGTGCTAGCTCTTTGAAACTTGGCACAATAATGTAGTTCCAAGTTCTATTGCTATGGTGTGTGTCCTATTGAAGTAGCCCGAAGCAGAGACTGACGAGAATCACTTTCATTGAAAGGGGTTGCCAAGCTTCCAAAAAACTACGAGTTTCCTGAAATCTCAGCAAACATTTTTTCACCCAATCTTGATGATTCTTGCAGGTAATGATCAGTACACCATCCCACTTGGCTCACCAAATTTCGTTCTTCCATCTTAAACCGTTCCTTTGCAGTAACCGTTTTCATGTTTAGGTTTCACTCTGTTTTATCCTATATGGATACATGTAGTTGGAACTCTAAATCAAACACGGTTTGTGCTAGCTCTTTGAAACTTGGCACAATAATGTAGTTCCAAGTTCTATCGCTATGGTTTGTGTCCTATTGAAGTATCCCCAAGCAGAGACTGACGAGAATCACTTTCATGGAAAGGGGTTGCCAAACTTCCAAAAAACTACGAGTTTCCGGAAATCTCAGCAAACATTTTTTCACCCAATATTGATGATACTGGCAGGTAATGATCAGTACACCAATCCCACTTGGGTCACCAAATTTCGTTCTTCTAGCTTAAACCGTTTCTTTGCAATAACCGTTTTCATGTTTAGGTTTCACTCTGTTTTCTCCTATATGGATACATGTAGTTGGAACTCTAAATCAAACACGGTTTGTGCTAGCTCTTTGAAACTTGGCACAATAATGTAGTTCCAAGATCTATCGCTATGGTTTGTGTCCTATTGAAGTAGCCCCAAGCAGAGACTGATGAGAATCCCTTTCATTGAAAGGGGTTGCCAAGCTTCAAAAAAACTACGAGTTTCCGGAAATGTCAGCAAACATTTTTTCACCCAGTCTTGATGATACTTGCAGATAATGATCACAACACCAGTCCCACTTGGTTCACCAAATTTCTTTCTTATAGGTTAAATCGTTCCTTTGTAGTAATCGTTTTCATGTTTAGGTTTCACTCTGTTTTCTCCTATATGGATACATGCAGTTGGAACTCTAAATCAAACACGGTTTGTGCTAGCTCTTTGAAACTTGGCACAATAATGTACTTCAAAGTTCTATCGCTATGGATTGTGTCCTATTGAAGTAACCCAAGCAGAGACTGACAGAGAATCCCTTTCATTGAAAGGGGTTGCCAAGCTTCCAAAAAACTACGAGTTTCCTGAAATCTCAGCAAATATTTTTTCACCCAATCTTGATGATACTAGCATGTAATTATCAGTACACCAATCCCACTTGGCTCACCAAATTTCGTTCTTCTAGCTTAAACCGTTTCTTTGCAGTAACCGTTTTCATGTTTAGGTTTCACTCTGTTCTCTCCTATTTTTATACATGTAGTTGGAACTCTAAATCAAACACGGTTTGTGCCAGCTCTTTGAAACTTGGCACAATAATGTACTTCAAAGTTCTATCGCTATGGTTTGTGTCCTATTGAAGTAGCCCCAAGCAGAGACTGACGAGAATCACTTTCATTGAAAGGGGTTGCCAAGCTTCCAAAAAACTACGAGTTTCAGGAAATTTCAGCAAACATTTTTTGACCCAATCTTGATGATACTGGCAGATAATGATCAGTACACTAATCCCACTTGGCTCACCAAATTTTGTTCTTCTAGGTTAAACGGTTCCTTTGCAGGAACCGTTTTCATGTTTAGGTTTCACTCTGTTTTCTCCTATATGGATACATGTAGTTGCAACTCTAAATCAAACAAGGTTTGTGCTAGCTCTTTGAAACTTGGCACAATAATGTAGTTCCAAGTTCTATCGCTATGGTTTGTGTCCTATTGAAGTATCCCCAAGCATAGACTGACGAGAATCACTTTCATTGAAAGGGGTTGCCAAGCTTCCAAAAAACTACGAGTTTCCGGAAATCTCAGCAAACATTTTTTGACCCAATCTTGATGATACTGGCAGGTAAGGATCAGTACACCAATTCCACTTGGCTCACCAAATTTCGTTCTTCTAGGTTAAACGGTTCTTTTGCAGGAACCGTTTTCATGTTTAGGTTTCACTCTGTTTTCTCCTATATGGATACATGTAGTTGGAACTCTAAATCAAATACGGTTTGTGCTAGCTCTTTGAAACTTGGCACAATAATGTAGTTCCAAGTTCTATCGCTATGGTTTGTGTCCTATTGAAGTTGCCCCAAGCGGAGAGTGACGAGAATCACTTTCATTGAAAGGGGTTGCCAAGCTTCCAAAAAACTACGAGTTTCCGGAAATCTCAGCAAACATTTTTTCACCCAATCTTGATGATACTGTCAGGTCATGATCAGTACACCAGTCCCACTTGGCTCACCAAATTACGTTCTTCTAGGTTAAACGATTCCTTTGCAGGAGCCGTTTTCTTGTTTAGGTTTCACTCTGTTTTCTCCTATATGGATACATGTATTTGGAACTCTAAATAAAACAGGGTTTGTGCTAGCTCTTTGAAACTTGGCACAATAATGTAGTTCCAATTTTTATCGCTATGGTTTGTGTCCTATTGAAGTAGCCCCAAGCAGAGACTGACGAGAATCACTTTCATTGAAAGGGGTTGCGAAGCTTTCGAAAAACTACGAGTTTCCGGAATTCTCAGCAAACATTTTTTCACCCAATCTTGATGATACTGGGAGGTCATGATCAGTACACCAATCCCACTTGGCTAACCAAATTTCGTTCTTCTTGGTTAAATCGTTTCTTTGCAGTAACCGTTTTCATATTTAGGTTTCAATCTGTTTTCTCCTATATGGATACATGTATTTGGAACTCTAAATCAAACACGGTTTGTGCTAGCTCTTTGAAACTTTGCACAATAATGTAGTTCGAAGTTCTATCGCTATGGTTTGTGTCCTATTGAAGCAGCCCCAAGCAGAGACTGACGAGAATCACTTTCATTGAAATGGGTTGCCCAGCTTTCGAAAAACTACGAGTTTCCGGAAATCTCAGCAAACATTTTTTCAGCCAATATTTATGATACTTGCAGATAATGATCAGTACACTAATCCCACTTGGCTCACCAAATTTCCTTCTTCTAGGTTAAACGGTTCCTTTGCAGGAACCGTTTTCAAGGTTAGGTTTCACTCTGTTTTCTCCTATATGGATACATGTAGTTGGAACTCTAAATCAAACACGGTTTGTGCTAGCTCTTTGAAACTTGGTACAATAATGTAGTTCCAAGATCTATCGCTATGGTTTGTGTCCTATTGAAGTACCCCAAGCAGAGACTGACGAGAATCAGTTTCATTGAAAGGGGTTGCCAAGCCTCCGAAAAACTACGATTTTCCAGAAATTTCAGCAAACATTTTTTCACCCAATCTTGATGATACTGGCAGATAATGATCAGTGCACTAATCCCACTTGGCTCACCAAATTTCGTTCTTCTAGGTTAAACGGTTCTTTTGCAGGAAGCGATTTCATGTTTAGGTTTCACTCTGTTTTCTCCTATATGGATACATATAGTTGGAACTCTAAATCAAATACGGTTTGTGCTAGCTCTTTGAAACTTGGCACAATAATGTAGTTCCAAGTTCTATCGCTATGGTTTGTGTCCTATTGAAGTTGCCCCAAGGGGAGAGTGACGAGAATCAGTTTCATTGAAAGGGGTTGCCAAGCTTCCAAAAAACTACGAGTTTCCGGAAATCTCAGCAAACATTTTTTCACCCAATCTTGATGATACTGTCAGGTCATGGTCAGTACACCAGTCCCACTTGGCTCACCAAATTACGTTCTTCTAGGTTAAACGATTCCATTGCAGGAACCGTTTACATGTTTATGTTTCACTCTGTTTTCTCCTATATGGATACATGTAGTTGGAACTCTAAATCAAACACGGTTTGTGCTAGCTCTTTGAAACTTGGCACAATAATGTAGTTCCAAGTTCTATCGCTATGGATTGTGTCCTATTGAAGTAGCCCCAAGCAGAGACTGACGAGAATCCCTTTCATTGAAAGGGGTTGCCAAGCTTCCAAAAAACTACGAGTTTCCTGAAATCTCAGGAAACATTTTTTCACCCAATCTTGATGATACTGGCAGGTAATGATCAGTACACCAATCCCACTTGGCTCACCAAATTTCGTTCTTCTAGCTTAAACCGTTCCTTTGCAGTAACCGTTTTCATGTTTAGGTTTCACTCTGTTTTCTCCTATATGGATACATGTAGTTGGAACTCTAAATCAAACACGGATTGTGCTAGCTCTTTGAAACTTGGCACAATAATGTAGTTCCAAGTTCTATCGCTATGGTTTGTGTCCTATTGAAGTATCCCCAAGCAGAGACTGACGAGAATCACTTTCATTGAAAGGGGTTGCCAAGATTTCGAAACACTACGAGTTTCCGGAAATCTCAGCAAACACTTTTTCACCCAATCTTGATGATACTTGAAGATAATGATCACAAAACTAGTCCCACTTGGTTCACCAAATTTCGTTCTTCTAGGTTAAATCCTTCCTTTGCAGTAACCGTTTTCATGTTTAGGTTTCACTCTGTTTTCTCCTATATGGATTCATGTAGTGGGAACTCTAAATCAAACACGGTTTGTGCTAGCTCTTTGAAACTTGGCACAATAATGTACTTAAAAGTTCTATCACTATGGTTTGTGTCCTATTGAAGTAGCCCCAAGCAGAGACTGACGAGAATCCCTTTCATTGAAAGGGGTTGCCTAGATTCCAAAAAACTACGAGTTTCCTGAAATCTCAGCAAATATTTTTTCACCCAATGTTGATGATACTAGCAGGTAATGATCAGTACACCAATCCCACTTGGCTGACCAAATTTCGTTCTTCTAGGTTAAACTGTTCCTTTGAAGGGAACTTTTTCATGTTTAGGTTTCACTCTGTTTTCTCCTATATGGATACATGTAGTTGGAACTCTAAATCAAACACGGATTGTGCTAGCTCTTTGAAACTTGGCACAATAATGTAGTTCCAAGTTCTATCGCTATGGTTTGTGTCCTATTGAAGTAGCCCCAAGCAGAGACTGACGAGAATCCCTTTCATTGAAAGGGGTTGTGAAGCTTTCGAAAAACTACGAGTTTCCGGAATTCTCAGCAAACATTTTTTCACCCAATCTTGATGATACTGGCAGATAATGATCAGTGCACTAATCCCACTTGGCTCACCAAATTTCGTTCTTCTAGGTTAAACGGTTCCTTTGCAGGAACCGTTTTCATGTTTAGGTTTCACTCTGTTTTCTCCTATATGGATACATGTAGTTGGAACTCTAAATAAAACACGGTTTGTGCTAGCTCTTTGAAAATTGGCACAATAATATATTTAGAAGTTCTATCGCTATGGTTTGTGTCCTATTGAAGTAGCCCCAAGCAGAGACTGACGAGAATCACTTTCATTGAAAGGGGTTGACAAGCTTCCAAAAAACTACGAGTTTCCTGAAATCTCAGCAAATATTTTTTCACCCAATCTTGATTTTACTAGCAGGTAATGATCAGTACACCAATCCCACTTGGCTCACCAAATTTCGTTCTTCTAGCTTAAACCGTTTCTTTGCAGTTACCGTTTTCATATTTAGGTTTCACTCTATTTTCTCCTATATGGATACATGTAGTTGGAACTCTAAATCAAACATGGTTTGTGCTAGGTCTTTGAAACTTTGCACAATAATGTATTTCCAAGTTCTATCGCTATGGTTTGTGTCCTATTGAAGCAGCCCCAAGCAGAGACTGACGAAAATCACTTTCATTGAAATGGGTTGCCCAGCTTTCGAAAAACTACGAGTTTCCGGAAATCTCAGCAAACATTTTTTCACCCAAACTTCATGATACTTGCAGATAATGATCAGTACACCAGTCCCACTTTGCTCACCAAATTTCCTTCTTCTAGGTTAAATCGTTCCTTTGCAGTAATCGTTTTCATATTTAGGTTTCACTCTGTTTTCTCCTATATGGATACATGTAGTTGGATCTCTAAATCAAACACGGTTTGTGCTAGCTCTTTGAAACTTGGCACAATAATGTAGTTCCAAGATCTATCGCTATGGTTTGTGTCCTATTGAAGTACCCCAAGCAGAGACTGACGAGAATCACTTTCATTGAAAGGGGTTGACAAGCTTCCAAAAAACTACGATTTTCCGGAAATTTCAGCAAACATTTTTTGACCCAATCTTGATGATACTGGCAGATAATGATCAGTACACTAATCCCACTTGGCTCACCAAATTTCGTTCTTCTAGGTTAAACGGTTCCTTGCAGGAACCGTTTTCATGTTTAGGTTTCAATCTGTTTTCTCCTATATGGATACATGTAGTTGGAACTCTAAATGAAACACGGTTTGTGCTAGCTCTTAGAAACTTGGCACAATAATGTATTTCCAAGTTCTATCGCTATGGTTTGTGTCCTATTGAAGTATCCCCAAGCAGAGACTGACGAGAATCACTTTAATTGAAAGGGGTTGCCAACCTTCAAAAAAACTACGATTTTCCGGAAATCTCAGCAAACATTTTTTCACCCAATCTTGATGATACTGGCAGGTCATGATCAGTACACCAGTCCCACTTGGCTCACCAAATTTCGTTCTTCTAGGTTAAACGGTTCTTTTGCAGGAAGCGATTTCATGTTTAGGTTTCACTCTGTTTTCTCCTATATGGATACATATAGTTGGAACTCTAAATCAAATACGGTTTGTGCTAGCTCTTTGAAACTTGGCACAATAATGTAGTTCCAAGTTCTATCGCTATGGTTTGTGTCCTATTGAAGTTGCCCCAAGGGGAGAGTGACGAGAATCAGTTTCATTGAAAGGGGTTGCCAAGCTTCCAAAAAACTACGAGTTTCTGGAAATCTCAGCAAACATTTTTTCACCCAATCTTGATGATACTGTCAGGTCATGGTCAGTACACCAGTCCCACTTGGCTCACCAAATTACGTTCTTCTAGGTTAAACGATTCCATTGCAGGAACCGTTTACATGTTTAGGTTTCACTCTGTTTTCTCCTATATGGATACATGTAGTTGGAACTCTAAATCAAACACGGTTTGTGCTAGCTCTTTGAAACTTGGCACAATAATGTAGTTCCAAGTTCTATCGCTATGGATTGTGTCCTATTGAAGTAGCCCCAAGCAGAGACTGACGAGAATCCCTTTCATTGAAAGGGGTTGCCAAGCTTCCAAAAAACTACGAGTTTCCTGAAATCTCAGGAAACATTTTTTCACCCAATCTTGATGATACTGGCAGGTAATGATCAGTACACCAATCCCACTTGGCTCACCAAATTTCGTTCTTCTAGCTTAAACCGTTCCTTTGCAGTAACCGTTTTCATGTTTAGGTTTCACTCTGTTTTCTCCTATATGGATACATGTAGTTGGAACTCTAAATCAAACACGGATTGTGCTAGCTCTTTGAAACTTGGCACAATAATGTAGTTCCAAGTTCTATCGCTATGGTTTGTGTCCTATTGAAGTATCCCCAAGCAGAGACTGACGAGAATCACTTTCATTGAAAGGGGTTGCCAAGATTTCGAAACACTACGAGTTTCCGGAAATCTCAGCAAACACTTTTTCACCCAATCTTGATGATACTTGAAGATAATGATCACAAAACTAGTCCCACTTGGTTCACCAAATTTCGTTCTTCTAGGTTAAATCCTTCCTTTGCAGTAACCGTTTTCATGTTTAGGTTTCACTCTGTTTTCTCCTATATGGATTCATGTAGTGTGAACTCTAAATCAAACACGGTTTGTGCTAGCTCTTTGAAACTTGGCACAATAATGTACTTAAAAGTTCTATCACTATGGTTTGTGTCCTATTGAAGTAGCCCCAAGCAGAGACTGACGAGAATCCCTTTCATTGAAAGGGGTTGCCTAGATTCCAAAAAACTACGAGTTTCCTGAAATCTCAGCAAATATTTTTTCACCCAATGTTGATGATACTAGCAGGTAATGATCAGTACACCAATCCCACTTGGCTGACCAAATTTCGTTCTTCTAGGTTAAACTGTTCCTTTGAAGGGACCTTTTTCATGTTTAGGTTTCACTCTGTTTTCTCCTATATGGATACATGTAGTTGGAACTCTAAATCAAACACGGATTGTGCTAGCTCTTTGAAACTTGGCACAATAATGTAGTTCCAAGTTCTATCGCTATGGTTTGTGTCCTATTGAAGTAGCCCCAAGCAGAGACTGACGAGAATCCCTTTCATTGAAAGGGGTTGTGAAGCTTTCGAAAAACTACGAGTTTCCGGAATTCTCAGCAAACATTTTTTCACCCAATCTTGATGATACTGGCAGATAATGATCAGTGCACTAATCCCACTTGGCTCACCAAATTTCGTTCTTCTAGGTTAAACGGTTCCTTTGCAGGAACCGTTTTCATGTTTAGGTTTCACTCTGTTTTCTCCTATATGGATACATGTAGTTGGAACTCTAAATAAAACACGGTTTGTGCTAGCTCTTTGAAACTTGGCACAATAATATATTTCCAAGTTCTATCGCTATGGTTTGTGTCCTATTGAAGTAGCCCCAAGCAGAGACTGACGAGAATCACTTTCATTGAAAGGGGTTGACAAGCTTCCAAAAAACTACGAGTTTCCTGAAATCTCAGCAAATATTTTTTCACCCAATCTTGATGATACTAGCAGGTAATGATCAGTACACCAATCCCACTTGGCTCACCAAATTTCGTTCTTCTAGCTTAAACCGTTTCTTTGCAGTTACCGTTTTCATATTTAGGTTTCACTCTATTTTCTCCTATATGGATACATGTAGTTGGAACTCTAAATCAAACATGGTTTGTGCTAGGTCTTTGAAACTTTGCACAATAATGTATTTCCAAGTTCTATCGCTATGGTTTGTGTCCTATTGAAGCAGCCCCAAGCAGAGACTGACGAAAATCACTTTCATTGAAATGGGTTGCCCAGCTTTCGAAAAACTACGAGTTTCCGGAATTCTCAGCAAACATTTTTTCACCCAAACTTCATGATACTTGCAGATAATGATCAGTACACCAATCCCACTTTGCTCACCAAATTTCCTTCTTCTAGGTTAAATCGTTCCTTTGCAGTAATCGTTTTCATATTTAGGTTTCACTCTGTTTTCTCCTATATGGATACATGTAGTTGGATCTCTAAATCAAACACGGTTTGTGCTAGCTCTTTGAAACTTGGCACAATAATGTAGTTCCAAGATCTATCGCTATGGTTTGTGTCCTATTGAAGTACCCCAAGCAGAGACTGACGAGAATCACTTTCATTGAAAGGGGTTGACAAGCTTCCAAAAAACTACGATTTTCCGGAAATTTCAGCAAACATTTTTTGACCCAATCTTGATGATACTGGCAGATAATGATCAGTACACTAATCCCACTTGGCTGACCAAATTTCGTTCTTCTAGGTTAAACTGTTCCTTTGAAGGGACCTTTTTCATGTTTAGGTTTCACTCTGTTTTCTCCTATATGGATACATGTAGTTGGAACTCTAAATCAAACACGGATTGTGCTAGCTCTTTGAAACGTGGCACAATAATGTAGTTCCAAGTTCTATCGCTATGGTTTGTGTCCTATTGAAGTAGCCCCAAGCAGAGACTGACGAGAATCCCTTTC
Source organism: Urocitellus parryii (assembly GCF_045843805.1). Lineage (NCBI taxonomy): Eukaryota > Metazoa > Chordata > Mammalia > Rodentia > Sciuridae > Urocitellus > Urocitellus parryii. The sequence continues at coordinate 10,049 of NW_027552736.1, read as the reverse complement.
ATTGAAAGGGGTTATGAAGCTTTCGAAAAACTACGAGTTTCCGGAATTCTCAGCAAACATTTTTTCACCCAATCTTGATGATACTGGCAGGTCATGATCAGTACACCAATCCCACTTGGCTCACCAAATTTCCTTCTTCTAGGTTAAATCGTTCCTTTGCAGTAATCGTTTTCATATTGAGGTTTCACTCTGTTTTCTCGTATATGGATACATGTAGTTGGAAATCTAAATCAAACACGGATTGTGCTAGCTCTTTGAAACTTGGCACAATAATGTAGTTCCAAGTTCTATCGCTATGGTTTGTGTCCTATTGAAGTATCCCCAAGCAGAGACTGACGAGAATCACTTTCATTGAAAGGGGTTGCCAAGATTCGAAACACTACGAGTTTCCGGAAATCTCAGCAAACACTTTTTCACCCAATCTTGATGATACTTGAAGATAATGATCACAAAACTAGTCCCACTTGGTTCACCAAATTTCGTTCTTCTAGGTTAAATCCTTCCTTTGCAGTAACCGTTTTCATGTTTAGGTTTCACTCTGTTTTCTCCTATATGGATTCATGTAGTGGGAACTCTAAATCAAACACGGTTTGTGCTAGCTCTTTGAAACTTGGCACAATAATGTACTTAAAAGTTCTATCACTATGGTTTGTGTCCTATTGAAGTAGCCCCAAGCAGAGACTGACGAGAATCCCTTTCATTGAAAGGGGTTGCCTAGATTCCAAAAAACTACGAGTTTCCTGAAATCTCAGCAAATATTTTTTCACCCAATGTTGATGATACTAGCAGGTAATGATCAGTACACCAATCCCACTTGGCTGACCAAATTTCGTTCTTCTAGGTTAAACTGTTCCTTTGAAGGGACCTTTTTCATGTTTAGGTTTCACTCTGTTTTCTCCTATATGGATACATGTAGTTGGAACTCTAAATCAAACACGGATTGTGCTAGCTCTTTGAAACTTGGCACAATAATGTAGTTCCAAGTTCTATCGCTATGGTTTGTGTCCTATTGAAGTAGCCCCAAGCAGAGACTGACGAGAATCCCTTTCATTGAAAGGGGTTTGTGAAGCTTTCGAAAAACTACGAGTTTCCGGAATTCTCAGCAAACATTTTTTCACCCAATCTTGATGATACTGGCAGATAATGATCAGTGCACTAATCCCACTTGGCTCACCAAATTTCGTTCTTCTAGGTTAAACGGTTCCTTTGCAGGAACCGTTTTCATGTTTAGGTTTCACTCTGTTTTCTCCTATATGGATACATGTAGTTGGAACTCTAAATAAAACACGGTTTGTGCTAGCTCTTTGAAACTTGGCACAATAATATATTTCCAAGTTCTATCGCTATGGTTTGTGTCCTATTGAAGTAGCCCCAAGCAGAGACTGACGAGAATCACTTTCATTGAAAGGGTTGACAAGCTTCCAAAAAACTACGAGTTTCCTGAAATCTCAGCAAATATTTTTTCACCCAATCTTGATGATACTAGCAGGTAATGATCAGTACACCAATCCCACTTGGCTCACCAAATTTCGTTCTTCTAGCTTAAACCGTTTCTTTGCAGTTACCGTTTTCATATTTAGGTTTCACTCTATTTTCTCCTATATGGATACATGTAGTTGGAACTCTAAATCAAACATGGTTTGTGCTAGGTCTTTGAAACTTTGCACAATAATGTATTTCCAAGTTCTATCGCTATGGTTTGTGTCCTATTGAAGCAGCCCCAAGCAGAGACTGACGAAAATCACTTTCATTGAAATGGGTTGCCCAGCTTTCGAAAAACTACGAGTTTCCGGAAATCTCAGCAAACATTTTTTCACCCAAACTTCATGATACTTGCAGATAATGATCAGTACACCAATCCCACTTTGCTCACCAAATTTCCTTCTTCTAGGTTAAATCATTCCTTTGCAGTAATCGTTTTCATATTTAGGTTTCACTCTGTTTTCTCCTATATGGATACATGTAGTTGGATCTCTAAATCAAACACGGTTTGTGCTAGCTCTTTGAAACTTGGCACAATAATGTAGTTCCAAGATCTATCGCTATGGTTTGTGTCCTATTGAAGTACCCCAAGCAGAGACTGACGAGAATCACTTTCATTGAAAGGGGTTGACAAGCTTCCAAAAAACTACGATTTTCCGGAAATTTCAGCAAACATTTTTTGACCCAATCTTGATGATACTGGCAGATAATGATCAGTACACTAATCCCACTTGGCTGACCAAATTTCGTTCTTCTAGGTTAAACTGTTCCTTTGAAGGGACCTTTTTCATGTTTAGGTTTCACTCTGTTTTCTCCTATATGGATACATGTAGTTGGAACTCTAAATCAAACACGGATTGTGCTAGCTCTTTGAAACTTGGCACAATAATGTAGTTCCAAGTTCTATCGCTATGGTTTGTGTCCTATTGAAGTAGCCCCAAGCAGAGACTGACGAGAATCCCTTTCATTGAAAGGGGTTATGAAGCTTTCGAAAAAACTACGAGTTTCCGGAATTCTCAGCAAACATTTTTTCACCCAATCTTGATGATACTGGCAGGTCATGATCAGTACACCAATCCCACTTGGCTCACCAAATTTCCTTCTTCTAGGTTAAATCGTTCCTTTGCAGTAATCGTTTTCATATTGAGGTTTCACTCTGTTTTCTCGTATATGGATACATGTAGTTGGAAATCTAAATCAAACACGGAGTGTGCTAGCTCTTTGAAACTTGGCACAATAATGTAGTTCCAAGTTCTATCGCTATGGTTTGTGTCCTATTGAAGTATCCCCAAGCAGAGACTGACGAGAATCACTTTCATTGAAAGGGGTTGCCAAGATTTCGAAACACTACGAGTTTCCGGAAATCTCAGCAAACACTTTTTCACCCAATCTTGATGATACTTGAAGATAATGATCACAACACTAGTCCTACTTGGTTCACCAAATTTCGTTCTTCTAGGTTAAATCCTTCCTTTGCAGTAACCGTTTTCATGTTTAGGTTTCACTCTGTTTTCTCCTATATGGATTCATGTAGTGGGAACTCTAAATCAAACACGGTTTGTGCTAGCTCTTTGAAACTTGGCAAAATAATGTACTTAAAAGTTCTATCACTATGGTTTGTGTCCTATTGAAGTAGCCCCAAGCAGAGACTGACGAGAATCCCTTTCATTGAAAGGGGTTGCCTAGATTCCAAAAAACTACGAGTTTCCTGAAATCTCAGCAAATATTTTTTCACCCAATCTTGATGATACTAGCAGGTAATGATCAGTACACTATCCCACTTGGCTGACCAAATTTCGTTCTTCTAGGTTAAACTGTTCCTTTGAAGGGACCGTTTTCATGTTTAGGTTTCACTCTGTTTTCTCCTATATGGATACATGTAGTTGGAACACTAAATCAAACACGGATTGTGCTAGCTCTTTGAAACTTGGCACAATAATGTAGTTCCAAGTTCTATCGCTATGGTTTGTGTCCTATTGAAGTAGCCCCAAGCAGAGACTGACGAGAATCCCTTTCATTGAAAGGGGTTGCCAAGCTTTCAAAAAACTACGAGTTTCCGGAATTCTCAGCAAACATTTTTTCACCCAATCTTGATGATACTGGCAGGTCATGATCAGTACACCAATCCCACTTGGCTCACCAAATTTCCTTCTCCTAGGTTAAATCGTTCCTTTGCAGTAATCGTTTTCATATTTAGGTTTCACTCTGTTTTCTCCTATATGGATACATGTAGTTGGAAATCTAAATCAAACACCGTTTGTGCTAGCTCTTTGAAACTTGGCACAATAATGTAGTTCTAAGTTCTATCGCTATGGTTTGTGTCCTATTGAAGTAGCCCTAAGCAGAGACTGACGAGAATCACTTTCATTGAAAGGGGTTGCCAAGCTTTCTAAAACCTACGAGTTTCCGGAAATCTCAGGAAACATTTTTTCACCCAATCTTGATGATACTTGCAGATAATGATCACAACACCAGTCCCACTTGGTTCACCAAATTTCTTTCTTATAGGTTAAATCGTTCCTTTGTAGTAATCGTTTTCATGTTTAGGTTTCACTCTGTTTTCTCCTATATGGATACATGCAGTTGGAACTCTAAATCAAACACGGTTTGTGCTAGCTCTTTGAAACTTGGCACAATAATGTAGTTCCAAGTTCTATCTCTATGGTTTGTGTCCTATTGAAGTATCCCCAAGCAGAGACTGACGAGAATCACTTTCATTGAAAGGGGTTGCCAAGCTTCCAAAAAAACTACGAGTTTCCTGAAATCTCAGCAAACATTTTTTCACCCAATCTTGATGATACTGGCAGGTAATGATCAGTACACCAATCCCACTTGGCTCACCAAATTTTGTTTCTCTAGGTTCAACTGTTCCTTTGCAGGAACCGTTTTCATGTTTAGGTTTTACTCTGTTTTCTCCTATATGGATACATGTAGTGGAACCCTAAATCAAACACGGTTTGTGCTAGTTCTTTGAAACTTGGCACAATAATGTAGTTCCAAGATGTATCGCTATGGTTTGTCTCCTATTGAAGTAGCCCAAAGCAGAGACTGACGAGAATCACTTTCATTGAAAGGGGTTCCCAAGCTTCCAAAAAACTACAAGTTTCCGGAAATCTCAGCAAACATTTTTTCACCAAATCTTGATGATACTGGCAGGTAATGATCAGTACACCAATCCTACTTGGCTCACCAAATTTCGTTCTTCTAGTTTAAACCGTTCCTTTCCAGTAACCATTTCCATTTTTAGGTTTCACTCTGTAAACTCTAAATCAAACACGGTTTGTGCTAGCTCTTTGAAACTTGGCACAATAATGTAGTTCCAAGTTCTATCGCTATGGTTTGTGTCCTATTGAAGTATCCCCAAGCAGAGACTGACGAGAATCACTTTCATTGAAAGGGGTTGCCAAGCTTCCAAAAAACTACGAGTTTCCGGAAATCTCAGCAAACATTTTTTCACCCAATCTTGATGATACTGGCAGGTAATGATCAGAACACCAATCCCACTTGGCTCACCAAATTTCGTTCTTCTAGGTTAAACGGTTCCTTTGCAGGAACCGTTTTCATGTTTAGGTTTCACTCTGTTTTCTCCTATATGGATACATGTAGTTGGAACTCTAAATCAAACACCGTTTGTGCTAGCTCTTTGAAACTTGGCACAATAATGTAGTTCCAAGTTCTATCGCTATGGTTTGTGTCCTATTGAAGTAGCCCCAAGCAGAGACTGACGAGAATCCCTTTCATTGAAAGGGGTTGCCAAGCTTTCAAAAAACTACGAGTTTCCTGAAATCTCAGCAAACATTTTTTCACCCCATCTTGATGATACTGGCAGGTAATGATGAGTCCAACGATCCCACTTGGCTCAGAAAATTTCGTTCTTCTAGGTTAAACGGTTCCTTTGCAGGAACCGTTTTCATGTTTAGGTTTCATTCTGTTTTCTCCTATATGGATACATGTAGTTGGAACTCAAAATCAAACACGGTTTGTGCTAGCTCTTTGAAACTTGGCACAATAATGTAGTTCCAAGATCTATCGCTATGGTTTGTGTCCTATTGAATTAGCCCCAAGCAGAGACTCATGAGAATCACTTTCATTGAAAGGGGTTGCCAAGCTTCCAAAAAACTATGATTTTCCGGAAATCTCAGCAAACATTTTTTCACCCAATCGTGATGATACTGTCAGGTCATGATCAGTACACCAGTCCCACTTGGCTCACCAAATTACGTTCTTCTAGGTTAAACGGTTCCATTGCAGTAACCGTTTTCATGTTTAGGTTTCACTATGTTTTCTCCTATATGGATACATGTAGTTGGAACTCTAAATCAAACACGGTTTGTGCTAGCTCTTTGAAACTTGGCACAATAATGTAGTTCCAAGTTCTATCACTGTGGTTTGTGACCTATTGAAGTAGCCCCAAGCAGAGACTGACGAGAATCACTTTCATTGAAAGGGTTGCCAAGCTTTCGAAAAATTACGAGTTTCCGGAAATCTCAGCAAACATTTTTTCACCCAATCTTGATGATACTGGCAGGTAATGATCAGCACACCAATCCCAGTTGGCTCACCAAATTTCGTTCTTCTAGGTTAAACTGTTCCTTTGCAGGGACAGTTTTCATGTTTAGGTTTCACTCTGTTTTCTCCTATATGGATACATGTAGTTGGAACTCTATATCAAACACGGTTTGTGCTAGCTCTTTGAAACATGGCACAATAATGTAGTTCCAAGTTCTATCGCTATGGTTTGTGTCCTATTGAAGTAGCCCCAAGCAGAGACTGACGAGAATCCCTTTCATTGAAAGGGGTTGCGAAGCTTTCGAAAAACTACGAGTTCCGGAATTCTCAGCAAACATTTTTCACCCAATCTTGATGATACTGGCAGGTCATGATCAGTACACCAATCCCACTTGGCTCACCAAATTTCCTTCTTCTAGGTTAAATCGTTCCTTTGCAGTAATCGTTTTCATATTTAGGTTTCACTCTGTTTTCTCCTATATGGATACATGTAGTTGGAAATCTAAATCAAACACCGTTTGTGCTAGCTCTTTGAAACTTGGCACAATAATGTAGTTCCAAGTTCTATCGCTATGGTTTGTGTCCTATTGAAGTAGCCCCAAGCAGAGACTGACGAGAATCACTTTCATTGAAAGGGGTTGCCAAGCTTTCGAAAACCTACGAGTTTCCGGAAATCTCAGGAAACATTTTTTCACCCAATCTTGATGATACTTGCAGATAATGATCACAACACCAGTCCCACTTGGTTCACCAAATTTCTTTCTTATAGGTTAAATCGTTCCTTTGTAGTAATCGTTTTCATGTTTAGGTTTCACTCTGTTTTCTCCTATATGGATACATGCAGTTGGAACTCTAAATCAAACACGGTTTGTGCTAGCTCTTTGAAACTTGGCACAATAATGTAGTTCCAAGTTCTATCTCTATGATTTGTGTCCTATTGAAGTATCCCCAAGCAGAGACTGACGAGAATCACTTTCATTGAAAGGGGTTGCCAAGCTTCCAAAAAACTACGAGTTTCCTGAAATCTCAGCAAACATTTTTTCACCCAATCTTGATGATACTGGCAGGTAATGATCAGTACACCAATCCCACTTGGCTCACCAAATTTTGTTTCTCTAGGTTCAACTGTTCCTTTGCAGGAACCGTTTTCAGGTTTAGGTTTCACTCTGTTTTCTCCTATATGGATACATGTAGTTGGAACCCTAAATCAAACACGGTTTTGTGCTAGCTCTTTGAAAATTGGCACAATAATGTAGTTCCAAGTTCTATCGCTATGGTTTGTCTCCTATTGAAGTAGCCCCAAGCAGAGACTGACGAGAATCCCTTTCATTGAAAGGGGTTCCCAAGCTTCCAAAAAACTACGAGTTTCCGGAAATCTCAGCAAACATTTTTTCACCCAATCTTGATGATACTGGCAGGTAATGATCAGTACACCAATCCTACTTGGCTCACCAAATTTCGTTCTTCTAGTTTAAACCGTTCCTTTGCAGTAACCGTTTCCATTTTTAGGTTTCACTCTGTATTCTCCTATATGGATACATGTAGTTGGAACTCTAAATCAAACACGGTTTGTGCTAGCTCTTTGAAACTTGGCACAATAATGTAGTTCCAAGTTCTATCGCTATGGTTTGTGTCCTATTGAAGTAGCCCCAAGCAGAGACTGACGAGAATCCCTTTCATTGAAAGGGGTTGCCAAGCTTTCAAAAACTACGAGTTTCCTGAAATCTCAGCAAACATTTTTTCACCCCATCTTGATGATACTGGCAGGTAATGATGAGTCCAACGATCCCACTTGGCTCAGAAAATTTCGTTCTTCTAGGTTAAACGGTTCCTTTGCAGGAACCGTTTTCATGTTTAGGTTTCATTCTGTTTTCTCCTATATGGATACATGTAGTTGGAACTCAAAATCAAACATGGTTTGTGCTAGCTCTTTGAAACTTGGCACAATAATGTAGTTCCAAGATCTATCGCTATGGTTTGTGTCCTATTGAAGTAGCCCCAAGCAGAGACTGATGAGAATCACTTTCATTGAAAGGGGTTGCCAAGCTTCCAAAAAACTATGATTTTCCGGAAATCTCAGGAAACATTTTTTCACCCAATCGTGATGATACTGTCAGGTCATGATCAGTACACCAGTCCCACTTGGCTCACCAAATTACGTTCTTCTAGGTTAAACGGTTCCATTGCAGTAACCGTTTTCATGTTTAGGTTTCACTCTGTTTTCTCCTATATGGATACATGTAGTTGGAACTCTAAATCAAACACGGTTTGTGCTAGCTCTTTGAAACTTGGCACAATAATGTAGTTCCAAGTTCTATCACTGTGGTTTGTGTCCTATTGAAGTAACCCCAAGCAGAGAGTGACGAGAATCACTTTCATTGAAAGGGGTTGCCAAGCTTTCGAAAAACTACGAGTTTCCGGAAATCTCAGCAAACATTTTTTCACCCAATCTTGATGATACTGGCAGGTAATGATCAGCACACCAATCCCAGTTGGCTCACCAAATTTCGTTCTTCTAGGTTAAACTGTTCCTTTGCAGGGACAGTTTTCATGTTTAGGTTTCACTCTGTTTTCTCCTATATGGATACATATAGTTGGAACTCTATATCAAACACGGTTTGTGCTAGCTCTTTGAAACGTGGCACAATAATGTAGTTCCAAGTTCTATCGCTATGGTTTGTTGTCGCGACCCCTTGCCCGCAAGGAAGACGCAACTCAGGAATCTTCTTTGAGCAATTTATTCAGGTCCTTGATACTTTTTCTTCTCTCCCCCGGGTGCCCCTCCCAGCCTTAATAAATCACCTCAAGCCCCAATGCGAAGCTGCCACGTGGACTTTTCTCACAGGGTGCCAAGTCACAGCGTGCCAACTCATTCTGATAAGGAGTTGTTTGTCACAGACTACAGGGGAAACCAGCGCCATCTTGTAATGGCGGCCACAGTTCACAGAAACGGCTCACCACAGTTCCCCCTTTTTTGTTTTTGTATGACAATACAGGCGAGAGTAGAGGTCCTATCCCACTGTGCAGAAGTGGCTGCATAGTATGGCTCAGCCCTAAGGAGGGCCCTTCCCCAGATCTGAGGCCATATCAGCCGACGCCTTTTTTCGTGGGGCGGGGCGTGGATAAGGTGGGGTAAGGAAGGACGTCAAACCCGCATGCAATAGGACATGCTCTCCTTGAGGTCCACTTCAAGGATCACTCAAGTGCAGTGCCTTGCCTCGCATCCTGTATCGTGACGATGGTGGACGGAGGGGGATAGCTGAGGCTGACCTGTGGCTGTGCACAATGTCAAACAAGTTGACAGCACCCTGAAAGAAAGGCACAGACTTTAAAGCGATAGAGAAGCACTAGTGTGGAAACCCATCTGCGTGCAATGGCAGCAAGACCGGCAGAGTGCAAGGGCTTTCCAACACTAAGAGAACAGCGAGGAAAGACATGTCGATCCCAGTGCAATGTTATAATAACTTGGGGTGCAACGACCATGTCAAAGATTTACTGTTTAAGATGCGCAAGCCAAACTTGAGGTGAATTGCCATTTTCTAAAGCTGCAAGAGCTTGTATGATCATAGCCTTATCGTGAGCACTGCGGGCCTTGAGGCGACAGAGAAACCACAAGCAGAGAAACATACCAAAGCAACACATTGCATCAAAAATGCCTATTTCCACCCACTCCTTAAAAAAGGAAAAGGCAGATGACAACCAATTGGTAAATTGACCCAAGGTCACTGGATTGACATGGGTGTTATTCAAAACAGCAATCTGAGTTAGTTGAGACTGGATCAAGTTTTCTGCTTCCATGGACCAGGTTCTGGATAGATATTCTCCGATGATGCATGAGGCATTTCTGGAATCATAAAATCTGACAGAGGTTATACATAAATGTGCTCGTTGATCAATACAACCCAAATGTACTAGGTCAGACAATTCCTCAACTTGAGCTTGAAGTAACTTTATCCTTTGATTAGCAGCCAAAATCCCAGATAAAATGTGTTGATTAATTCTACTTTGAGATTTAGAAATTACTTGATTGTATTTTTACTTAAAAGCAAGTTTATACT
>NW_027552735.1:0-60875 GCF_045843805.1 Urocitellus parryii | reverse complement strand
AAAACATGAAAACGGTTACTGCAAAGGAACGGATTAACCTAGAAGAACGAAATTCGGTGAGCCAAGTGGGACTGGTGTACTGATCATTAAATGGATGTATCATCAAGATTGGGTGAAAAAATGTTTGCTGAGTTTTCCGGAAACTCGTAGTTTTTTGGAAGCTTGGCAACCCCTTTCAATGAAAGTGATTCTCGTCAGTCTCTGCTTGGGGCTACTTCCAGAGGACACAAACCATAGCCATAGAACTTGGAACTACATTATTGTGCCAAGTTTCAAAGAGCTAGCACAAAACCGTGTTTGATTTAGACTTCCAAATACATGTATCCATATAGGAGAAAACAGAGTGAAACCTAAACATGAAAACGGTTACTGCAAAGGAACGGTTTAACCTAGAAGAACGAAATTTGGTGAGCCAAGTGGGACTGGTGTACTGATCATTACCTGCAAGTATCATCACGATTGGGTGAAAAAATGTTTGCTGAGATTTCAGGAAACTCGTAGTTTTTTGGAAAGCTTGGCAACCCCTTTCAATGAAAGTGATTCTCGTCAGTCTCTGCTTGGGGCTACTTCCAGAGGACACAAACCATAGCCATAGAACTTGGAACTACATTATTGTGCCAAGTTTCAAAGAGCTAGCACAAACCGTGTTTGATTTACAGTTCCAACTACATGTATCCATATAGGAGAAAAACAGAGTGAAACCTAAACATGAAAACGGTTTACTGCAAAGGAACGGTTTAACCTAGAAGAACGAAATTTGGTGAGCCAAGTGGGACTGGTGTACTGATCATTACCTGCAAGTATCATCACGATTGGGTGAAAAAATATTTGCTGAGATTTCAGGAAACTCGTAGTTTTTTGGAAGCTTGGCAACCCCTTTCAATGAAAGTGATTCTCGTCAGTCTCTGCTTGGGGCTACTTCCAGAGGACACAAACCATAGCCATAGAACTTGGAACTACATTATTGTGCCAAGTTTCAAAGAGCTAGCACAAAACCGTGTTTGATTTAGACTTCCAAATACATGTATCCATATAGGAGAAAACAGAGTGAAACCTAAACATGAAAACGGTTACTGCAAAGGAACGGTTTAACCTAGAAGAACGAAATTTGGTGAGCCAAGTGGGACTGGTGTACTGATCATTACCTGCAAGTATCATCACGATTGGGTGAAAAAATGTTTGCTGAGATTTCCGGAAACTCGTAGTTTTTTGGAAGCTTGGCAACCCCTTTCAATGAAAGTGATTCTCGTCAGTCTCTGCTTGGGGCTACTTCCAGAGGACACAAACCATAGCCATAGAACTTGGAACTACATTATTGTGCCAAGTTTCAAAGAGCTAGCACAAACCGTGTTTGATTTAGACTTCCAAATACATGTATCCATATAGGAGAAAACAGAGTGAAACCTAAACATGAAAACGGTTACTGCAAAGGAACGGTTTAACCTAGAAGAACGAAATTTGGTGAGCCAAGTGGGACTGGTGTACTGATCATTACCTGCAAGTATCATCACGATTGGGTGAAAAAATATTTGCTGAGATTTCAGGAAACTCGTAGTTTTTTGGAAGCTTGGCAACCCCTTTCAATGAAAGTGATTCTCGTCAGTCTCTGCTTGGGGCTACTTCCATAGGACACAAACCACTGCCATAGAACTTGGAACTATATTATTGTGCCAAGTTTCAAAGAGATAGCACAAACCGTGTTTGATTTAGAGTTCCAACTACATGTATCCATATAGGAGAAAACAGAGTGAAAACCTAAACATGAAACGGTTACTGCAAAGGAACGGTTTAACCTAGAAGAACGAAATTTGGTGAGCCAAGTGGGACTGGTGTACTGATCATTAAATGGATGTATCATCAAGATTGGGTGAAAAAATGTTTGCTGAGATTTCCGGAAACTCGTAGTTTTTTGGAAGCTTGGCAACCCCTTTCAATGAAAGTGATTCTCGTCAGTCTCTGCTTGGGGCTACTTCCAGAGGACACAAACCATAGCCATAGAACTTGGAACTACATTATTGTTCCAAGTTTCAAAGAGCTAGCACAAACCGTGTTTTGATTTAGACTTCCAACTACATGTATCCATATAGGAGAAAACAGAGTGAAACCTAAACATGAAAACGGTTACTGCAAAGGAACGGTTTAACCTAGAAGAACGAAATTCGGTGAGCCAAGTGGGACTGGTGTACTGATCATTAAATGGATGTATCATCAAGATTGGGTGAAAAAATGTTGCTGAGTTTTCCGGAAACTCGTAGTTTTTTGGAAGCTTGGCAACCCCTTTCAATGAAAGTGATTCTCGTCAGTCTCTGCTTGGGGGCTACTTCCAGAGGACACAAACCATAGCCATAGAACTTGGAACTACATTATTGTGCCAAGTTTCAAAGAGCTAGCACAAACCGTGTTTGATTTAGACTTCCAAATACATGTATCCATATAGGAGAAAACAGAGTGAAACCTAAACATGAAAACGGTTACTGCAAAGGAACGGTTTAACCTAGAAGAACGAAATTTGGTGAGCCAAGTGGGACTGGTGTACTGATCATTACCTGCAAGTATCATCACGATTGGGTGAAAAAAATGTTTGCTGAGATTTCTGGAAACTCGTAGTTTTTTGGAAGCTTGGCAACCCCTTTCAATGAAAGTGATTCTCGTCAGTCTCTGCTTGGGGCTACTTCCAGAGGACACAAACCATAGCCCTAGAACTTGGAACTACATTATTGTGCCAAGTTTCAAAGAGATAGCACAAACCGTGTTTGATTTAGAGTTCCAACTACATGTATCCATATAGGAGAAAACAGAGTGAAACCTAAACATGAAAACGGTTACTGCAAAGAACGGTTTAACCTAGAAGAACGAAATTTGGTGAGCCAAGTGGGACTGGTGTACTGATCATTAAATGGATGTATCATCAAGATTGGGTGAAAAAATGTTTGCTGAGATTTCAGGAAACTCGTAGTTTTTTGGAAGCTTGGCAACCCCTTTCAATGAAAGTGATTCTCGTCATTCTCTGCTTGGGGCTACTTCCAGAGGACACAAACCATAGCCATAGAACTTGGAACTACATTATTGTGCCAAGTTTCAAAGAGATAGCACAAACCGTGTTTGATTTAGAGTTCCAAATACATGTATCCATATAGGAGAAAACAGAGTGAAACCTAAACATGAAAACGGTTACTGCAAAGGAACGGTTTAACCTAGAAGAACGAAATTTGGTGAGCCAAGTGGGACTGGTGTACTGATCATTACCTGCAAGTATCATCACGATTGGGTGAAAAAATGTTTGCTGAGATTTCCGGAAACTCGTAGTTTTTTGGAAGCTTGGCAACCCCTTTCAATGAAAGTGATTCTCGTCAGTCTCTGCTTGGGGCTACTTCCAGAGGACACAAACCATAGCCATAGAACTTGGAACTACATTATTGTGCCAAGTTTCAAAGAGCTAGCACAAACCGTGTTTGATTTAGAGTTCCAACTACATGTAATCCATATAGGAGAAAACAGAGTTTAACCTAAACATGAAAACGGTTACTGCAAAGGAACGGTTTAACCTAGAAGAACGAAATTTGGTGAGCCAAGTGGGACTGGTGTACTGATCATTACCTGCAAGTATCATCACGATTGGGTGAAAAAATGTTTGCTGAGATTTCCGGAAACTCGTAGTTTTTTGGAAGCTTGGCAACCCCTTTCAATGAAAGTGATTCTCGTCAGTCTCTGCTTGGGGCTACTTCCAGAGGACACAAACCATAGCCATAGAACTTGGAACTACATTATTGTGCCAAGTTTCAAAGAGCTAGCACAAACCGTGTTTGATTTAGACTTCCAAATACATGTATCCATATAGGAGAAAACAGAGTGAAACCTAAACATGAAAAACGGTTACTGCAAAGGAACGGTTTAACCTAGAAGAACGAAATTTGGTGAGCCAAGTGGGACTGGTGTACTGATCATTACCTGCAAGTATCATCACGATTGGGTGAAAAAATATTTGCTGAGATTTCAGGAAACTCGTAGTTTTTTGGAAGCTTGGCAACCCCTTTCAATGAAAGTGATTCTCGTCAGTCTCTGCTTGGGGCTACTTCCATAGGACACAAACCACTGCCATAGAACTTGGAACTATATTATTGTGCCAAGTTTCAAAGAGATAGCACAAACCGTGTTTGATTTAGAGTTCCAACTACATGTATCCATATAGGAGAAAACAGAGAGTGAAACCTAAACATGAAAACGGTTACTGCAAAGGAACGGTTTAACCTAGAAGAACGAAATTTGGTGAGCCAAGTGGGACTGGTGTACTGATCATTAAATGGATGTATCATCAAGATTGGGTGAAAAAATGTTTGCTGAGATTTCCGGAAACTCGTAGTTTTTTGGAAGCTTGGCAACCCCTTTCAATGAAAGTGATTCTCGTCAGTCTCTCCTTGGGGCTACTTCCAGAGGACACAAACCATAGCCATAGAACTTGGAACTACATTATTGTTCCAAGTTTCAAAGAGCTAGCACAAACCGTGTTTGATTTAGACTTCCAACTACATGTATCCATATAGGAGAAAACAGAGTGAAACCTAAACATGAAAACGGTTACTGCAAAGGAACGGTTTAACCTAGAAGAACGAAATTCGGTGAGCCAAGTGGGACTGGTGTACTGATCATTAAATGGATGTATCATCAAGATTGGGTGAAAAAAATGTTTGCTGAGTTTTCCGGAAACTCGTAGTTTTTTGGAAGCTTGGCAACCCCTTTCAATGAAAGTGATTCTCGTCAGTCTCTGCTTGGGGCTACTTCCAGAGGACACAAACCATAGCCATAGAACTTGGAACTACATTATTGTGCCAAGTTTCAAAGAGCTAGCACAAACCGTGTTTGATTTAGACTTCCAAATACATGTATCCATATAGGAGAAAACAGAGTGAAACCTAAACATGAAAACGGTTACTGCAAAGGAACGGTTTAACCTAGAAGAACGAAATTTGGTGAGCCAAGTGGGACTGGTGTACTGATCATTACCTGCAAGTATCATCACGATTGGGTGAAAAAAATGTTTGCTGAGATTTCAGGAAACTCGTAGTTTTTTGGAAGCTTGGCAACCCTTTTAATGAAAGTGATTCTCGTCAGTCTCTGCTTGGGGCTACTTCCAGAGGACACAAACCATAGCCATAGAACTTGGAACTACATTATTGTGCCAAGTTTCAAAGAGCTAGCACAAACCGTGTTTGATTTAGAGTTCCAACTACATGTATCCATATAGGAGAAAACAGAGTGAAACCTAAACATGAAAACGGTTACTGCAAAGGAACGGTTTAACCTAGAAGAACGAAATTTGGTGAGCCAAGTGGGACTGGTGTACTGATCATTACCTGCAAGTATCATCACGATTGGGTGAAAAAATATTTGCTGAGATTTCAGGAAACTCGTAGTTTTTTGGAAGCTTGGCAACCCCTTTCAATGAAAGTGATTCTCGTCAGTCTCTGCTTGGGGCTACTTCCAGAGGACACAAACCATAGCCATAGAACTTGGAACTACATTATTGTGCCAAGTTTCAAAGAGCTAGCACAAACCGTGTTTGATTTAGACTTCCAAATACATGTATCCATATAGGAGAAAACAGAGTGAAACCTAAACATGAAAACGGTTACTGCAAAGGAACGGTTTAACCTAGAAAGAACGAAATTTGGTGAGCCAAGTGGGACTGGTGTACTGATCATTACCTGCAAGTATCATCACGATTGGGTGAAAAAATATTTGCTGAGATTTCAGGAAACTCGTAGTTTTTTGGAAGCTTGGCAACCCCTTTCAATGAAAGTGATTCTCGTCAGTCTCTGCTTGGGGCTACTTCCATAGGACACAAACCACTGTCATAGAACTTCATAGAACTTGGAACTATATTATTGTGCCAAGTTTCAAAGAGATAGCACAAACCGTGTTTGATTTAGAGTTCCAACTACATGTATCCATATAGGAGAAAACAGAGTGAAACCTAAACATGAAAACGGTTACTGCAAAGGAACGGTTTAACCTAGAAGAACGAAATTTGGTGAGCCAAGTGGGACTGGTGTACTGATCATTAAATGGATGTATCATCAAGATTGGGTGAAAAAATGTTTGCTGAGATTTCCGGAAACTCGTAGTTTTTTGGAAGCTTGGCAACCCCTTTCAATGAAAGTGATTCTCGTCAGTCTCTGCTTGGGGCTACTTCCAGAGGACACAAACCATAGCCATAGAACTTGGAACTACATTATTGTTCCAAGTTTCAAAGAGCTAGCACAAACCGTGTTTGATTTAGATTACCAACTACATGTATCCATATAGGAGAAAACAGAGTGAAACCTAAACATGAAAACGGTTACTGCAAAGGAACGGTTTAACCTAGAAGAACGAAATTCGGTGAGCCAAGTGGGACTGGTGTACTGATCATTAAATGGATGTATCATCAAGATTGGGTGAAAAAATGTTTGCTGAGTTTTCCGGAAACTCGTAGTTTTTTGGAAGCTTGGCAACCCCTTTCAATGAAAGTGATTCTCGTCAGTCTCTGCTTGGGGCTACTTCCAGAGGACACAAACCATAGCCATAGAACTTGGAACTACATTATTGTGCCAAGTTTCAAAGAGCTAGCACAAACCGTGTTTGATTTAGACTTCCAAATACATGTATCCATATAGGAGAAAACAGAGTGAAACCTAAACATGAAAACGGTTACTGCAAAGGAACGGTTTAACCTAGAAGAACGAAATTTGGTGAGCCAAGTGGGACTGGTGTACTGATCATTACCTGCAAGTATCATCACGATTGGGTGAAAAAATGTTTGCTGAGATTTCTGGAAACTCGTAGTTTTTTGGAAGCTTGGCAACCCCTTTCAATGAAAGTGATTCTCGTCAGTCTCTGCTTGGGGCTACTTCCAGAGGACACAAACCATAGCCCTAGAACTTGTAACTACATTATTGTGCCTGGTTTCAAAGAGATAGCACAAACCGTGTTTGATTTAGAGTTCCAACTACATGTATCCATATAGGAGAAAACAGAGTGAAACCTAAACATTAAAACGGTTACTGCAAAGGAACGGTTTAACCTAGAAGAACGAAATTTGGTGAGCCCAGTGGGACTGGTGTACTGATCATTAAATGGATGTATCATCAAGATTGGGTGAAAAAATGTTTGCTGAGATTTCAGGAAACTCGCAGTTTTTTGGAAGCTTGGCAACCCCTTTCAATGAAAGTGATTCTCGTCAGTCTCTGCTTGGGGCTACCTCCAGAGGACACAAACCATAGCCATAGAACTTGGAACTACATTATTGTGCCAAGTTTCAAAGAGCTAGCACAAACCGTGTTTGATTTAGACTTCCAAATACATGTATCCATATAGGAGAAAACAGAGTGAAACCTAAACATGAAAACGGTTACTGCAAAGGAACGGTTTAAGCTAGAAGAACGAAATTTGGTGAGCCAAGTGGGACTGGTGTACTGATCATTACCTGCAAGTATCATCACGATTGGGTGAAAAAATATTTGCTGAGATTTCAGGAAACTTGTAGTTTTTTGGAAGCTTGGCAACCCCTTTCAATGAAAGTGATTCTCGTCAGTCTCTGCTTGGGGCTACTTCCATAGGACACAAACCACTGCCATAGAACTTGGAACTATATTATTGTGCCAAGTTTCAAAGAGCTAGCACAAACCGTGTTTGATTTAGAGTTCCAACTACATGTATCCATATAGGAGAAAACAGAGTGAAACCTAAACATGAAAACGGTTACTGCAAAGGAACGGTTTAACCTAGAAGAACGAAATTTGGTGAGCCAAGTGGGACTGGTGTACTGATCATTAAATGGATGTATTATCAAGATTGGGTGAAAAAATGTTTGCTGAGATTTCAGGAAACTCGTAGTTTTTTGGAAGCTTGGCAACCCCTTTCAATGAAAGTGATTCTCGTCAGTCTCTGCTTGGGGCTACTTCCAGAGGACACAAACCATAGCCATAGAACTTGGAACTACATTATTGTTCCAAGTTTTAAAGAGCTAGCACAAACCGTGTTTGATTTAGACTTCCAACTACATGTATCCATATAGGAGAAAACAGAGTGAAACCTAAACATGAAAACGGTTACTGCAAAGGAACGGTTTAACCTAGAAGAACGAAATTTGGTGAGCCAAGTGGGACTGGTGTACTGATCATTAAATGGATGTATCATCAAGATTGGGTGAAAAAATGTTTGCTGAGATTTCAGGAAACTCGATGTTTTTTGGAAGCTTGGCAACCCCTTTCAATGAAAGTGATTCTGTCAGTCTCTGCTTGGGGGTACTTCCAGAGGACACAATCAATAGCCATAGAACTTGGAACTACATTATTGTGCCAAGTTTCAAAGTGCTAGCACAAACCGTGTTTGATTTAGAGTTCCAACTACATGTATCCATATAGGAGAAAACAGAGTGAAACCTAAACATGAAAACGGTTACTGCAAAGGAACGGTTTAACCTAGAAGAACGAAATTTGGTGAGCCAAGTGTGACTGGTGTACTGATCATTACCTGCAAGTATCATCACGATTGGGTGAAAAAATGTTTGCTGAGATTTCAGGAAACTCGTAGTTTTTTGGAAGCTTGGCAACCCCTTTCAATGAAAGTGATTCTCGTCAGTCTCTGCTTGGGGCTACTTCCAGAGGACACAAACCATAGCCCTAGAACTTGGAACTACATTATTGTGCCAGGTTTCAAAGAGCTAGCACAAACCGTGTTTGATTTAGAGTTCCAACTACATGTATCCATATAGGAGAAAACAGAGTGAAACCTAAACATTAAAACGGTTACTGCAAAGGAACGGTTAACCTAGAAGAACGAAATTTGGTGAGCCAAGTGGGACTGGTGTACTGATCATTAAATGGATGTATCATCAAGATTGGGTGAAAAAATGTTTGCTGAGATTTCAGGAAACTCGTAGTTTTTTGGAAGCTTGGCAACCCCTTTCAATGAAAGTGATTCTCGTCAGTCTCTGCTTGGGGCTACCTCCAGAGGACACAAACCATAGCCATAGAACTTGGAACTACATTATTGTGCCACGTTTCAAAGAGCTAGCACAAACCGTGTTTGATTTAGAGTTCCAACTACATGTATCCATATAGGAGAAAACAGAGTGAAACCTAAACATGAAAACGGTTACTGCAAAGGAACGGTTTAACCTAGAAGAACGAAATTTGGTGAGCCAAGTGGGACTGGTGTACTGATCATTACCTGCAAGTATCATCACGATTGGGTGAAAAAATGTTTGCTGAGATTTCAGGAAACTCGTAGTTTTTTGGAAGCTTGGCAACCCCTTTCAATGAAAGTGATTCTCGTCAGTCTATGCTTGGTGCTACCTCCAGAGGACACAAACCATAGCCATAGAACTTGGAACTACATTACTGTGCCACGTTTCAAAGAGACAGCACAAACCGTGTTTGATTTAGTGTTCCAACTACATGTATCCATATAGGAGAAAACAGAGTGAAACCTAAACATGAAAACGGTTACTGCAAAGGAACGGTTTAACCTAGAAGAACGAAATTTGGTGAGCCAAGTGGGACTGGTGTACTGATCATTACCTGCAAGTATCATCATGATTGGGTGAAAAAATGTTTGCTGGGATTTCAGGAAACTCGTAGTTTTTTGGAAGCTTGGCAACCCCTTTCAATGAAAGTGATTCTCGTCAGTCTCTGCTTGGGGCTACTTCCATAGGACACAAACCATTGCCATAGAACTTGGAACTATATTATTGTGCCAAGTTTCAAAGAGCTAGCACAAACCGTGTTTGATTTACAGTTCCAACTACATGTATCCATATAGGAGAAAACAGAGTGAAACCTAAACATGAAAACGGTTACTGCAAAGGAACGGTTTAACCTAGAAGAACGAAATTTGGTGAGCCAAGTGGGACTGGTGTATTGATCATGAAATGGATGTATCATCAAGATTGGGTGAAAAAATGTTTGCTGAGATTTCCGGAAACTCGTAGTTTTTTGGAAGCTTGGCAACCCCTTTCAATGAAAGTGATTCTCGTCAGTCTCTGCATGGGGCTACTTCCAGAGGACACAAACCATAGCCATAGAACTTGGAACTACATTATTGTTCCAAGTTTCAAAGAGCTAGCACAAACCGTGTTTGATTTAGACTTCCAACTACATGTATCCATATAGGAGAAAACAGAGTGAAACCTAAACATGAAAACGGTTACTGCAAAGGAACGGTTTAACCTAGAAGAACGAAATTTGGTGAGCCAAGTGGGACTGGTGTACTGATCATTAAATGGATGTATCATCAAGATTGGGTGAAAAAATGTTTGCTGAGATTTCAGGAAACTCGTAGTTTTTTGGAAGCTTGGCAACCCCTTTCAATGAAAGTGATTCTCGTCAGTCTCTGCTTGGGGGTACTTCCAGAGGACACAATCCATAGCCATAGAACTTGGAACTACATTATTGTGCCAAGTTTCAAAGAGCTAGCACAAACCGTGTTTGATTTAGAGTTCCAACTACATGTATCCATATAGGAGAAAACAGAGTGAAACCTAAACATGAAAACGGTTCCTGCAAAGGAACGGTTTAACCTAGAAGAACGAAATTTGGTGAGCCAAGTGGGACTGGTGTACTGATCATTACCTGCAAGTATCATCACGATTGGGTGAAAAAATGTTTGCTGAGATTTCAGGAAACTCGTAGTTTTTTGGAAGCTTGGCAACCCCTTTCAATGAAAGTGATTCTCGTCAGTCTCTGCTTGGGGCTACTTCCAGAGGACACAAACCATAGCCCTAGAACTTGGAACTACATTATTGTGCCAGGTTTCAAAGAGCTAGCACAAACCGTGTTTGATTTAGAGTTCCAACTACATGTATCCATATAGGAGAAAACAGAGTGAAACCTAAACATTAAAACGGTTACTGCAAAGGAACGGTTTAACCTAGAAGAACGAAATTTGGTGAGCCAAGTGGGACTGGTGTACTGATCATTAAATGGATGTATCATCAATATTGGGTGAAAAAATGTTTGCTGAGATTTCAGGAAACTCGTAGTTTTTTGGAAGCTTGGCAACCCCTTTCAATGAAAGTGATTCTCGTCAGTTTCTGCTTGGGGCTACCTCCAGAGGACACAAACCATAGCCATAGAACTTGGAACTACATTATTGTGCCACGTTTCAAAGAGCTAGCACAAACCGTGTTTGATTTAGAGTTCCAACTACATGTATCCATATAGGAGAAAACAGAGTGAAACCTAAACATGAAAACGGTTACTGCAAAGGAACGGTTTAACCTAGAAGAACGAAATTTGGTGAGCCAAGTGGGACTGGTGTACTGATCATTACCTGCAAGTATCATCACGATTGGGTGAGAAAATGTTTGCTGAGATTTCAGGAAACTCGTAGTTTTTTGGAAGCTTGGCAACCCCTTTCAATGAAAGTGATTCTCGTCAGTCTCTGCTTGGGGCTACCTCCAGAGGACACAAACCATAGCCATAGAACTTGGAACTACATTACTGTGCCACGTTTCAAAGAGACAGCACAAACCGTGTTTGATTTATTGTTCCAACTACATGTATCCATATAGGAGAAAACAGAGTGAAACCTAAACATGAAAACGGTTACTGCAAAGGAACGGTTTAACCTAGAAGAACGAAATTTGGTGAGCCAAGTGGGACTGGTGTACTGATCATTACCTGCAAGTATCATCATGATTGGGTGAAAAAATGTTTGCTGGGATTTCAGGAAACTCGTAGTTTTTTTGGAAGCTTGGCAACCCCTTTCAATGAAAGTGATTCTCGTCAGTCTCTGCTTGGGGCTACTTCCATAGGACACAAACCATTGCCATAGAACTTGGAACTATATTATTGTGCCAAGTTTCAAAGAGCTAGCACAAACCGTGTTTGATTTACAGTTCCAACTACATGTATCCATATAGGAGAAAACAGAGTGAAACCTAAACATGAAAACGGTTACTGCAAAGGAACGGTTTAACCTAGAAGAACGAAATTTGGTGAGCCAAGTGGGACTGGTGTATTGATCATGAAATGGATGTATCATCAAGATTGGGTGAAAAAATGTTTGCTGAGATTTCCGGAAACTCGTAGTTTTTTGGAAGCTTGGCAACCCCTTTCAATGAAAGTGATTCTCGTCAGTCTCTGCATGGGGCTACTTCCAGAGGACACAAACCATAGCCATAGAACTTGGAACTACATTATTGTTCCAAGTTTCAAAGAGCTAGCACAAACCGTGTTTGATTTAGACTTCCAACTACATGTATCCATATAGGAGAAAACAGAGTGAAACCTAAACATGAAAACGGTTACTGCAAAGGAACGGTTTAACCTAGAAGAACGAAATTTGGTGAGCCAAGTGGGACTGGTGTACTGATCATTAAATGGATGTATCATCAAGATTGGGTGAAAAAATGTTTGCTGAGATTTCAGGAAACTCGTAGTTTTTTGGAAGCTTGGCAACCCCTTTCAATGAAAGTGATTCTCGTCAGTCTCTGCTTGGGGGTACTTCCAAGGACACAATCCATAGCCATAGAACTTGGAACTACATTATTGTGCCAAGTTTCAAAGAGCTAGCACAAACCGTGTTTGATTTAGAGTTCCAACTACATGTATCCATATAGGAGAAAACAGAGTGAAACCTAAACATGAAAACGGTTCCTGCAAAGGAACGGTTTAACCTAGAAGAACGAAATTTGGTGAGTCAAGTGGGACTGGTGTACTGATCATTACCTGCAAGTATCATCACGATTGGGTGAAAAAATGTTTGCTGAGATTTCAGGAAACTCGTAGTTTTTTGGAAGGTTGGCAACCCCTTTCAATGAAAGTGATTCTCGTCAGTCTCTGCTTGGGGCTACTTCCAGAGGACACAAACCATAGCCCTAGAACTTGGAACTACATTATTGTACCAAGTTTCAAAGAGATAGCACAAACCGTGTTTGATTTAGAGTTCCAACTACATGTATCCATATAGGAGAAAACAGAGTGAAACCTAAACATGAAAACGGTTACTGCAAAGAACGGTTTAACCTAGAAGAACGAAATTTGGTGAGCCAAGTGGGACTGGTGAACTGATCATTAAATGGATGTATCATCAAGATTGCGTGAAAAAATGTTTGCTGAGATTTCAGGAAACTCGTAGTTTTTTGGAAGCTTGGCAACCCCTTTCAATGAAAGTGATTCTCGTCATTCTCTGCTTGGGGCTACTTCCAGAGGACACAAACCGTAGCCATAGAACTTGGAACTACATTATTGTGCCAAGTTTCAAAGAGATAGCACACACCGTGTTTGATTTAGAGTTCCAACTACATGTATCCATATAGGAGAAAACAGAGTGAAACCTAAACATGAAAACGGTTACTGCAAAGGAACGGTTTAAGCTAGAAGAACGAAATTTCGTGAGCCAAGTGGGACTGGTGTACTGATCATTACCTGCAAGTATCATCACGATTGGGTGAAAAAATGTTTGCTGAGATTTCCGGAAACTCGTAGTTTTTTGGAAGCTTGTTAACCCCTTTCAATGAAAGTGATTCTCGTCAGTCTCTGCTTGGGGCTACTTCCAGAGGACACAAACCATAACCATAGAACTTGGAACTACATTATTGTGCCAAGTTTCAAAGAGCTAGCACAAACCGTGTTTGATTTAGAGTTCCAACTACATGTATCCATATAGGAGAAAACAGAGTGAAACCTAAACATGAAAACGGTTACTGCAAAGGAACGGTTTAAGCTTGAGGAACGAAATTTGGTGAGCCAAGTGGGACTGGTGTAAGGATCATTACCTGCAAGTATCATCACGTTTGGGTGAAAAAATGTTTGCTGAGATTTCCGGAAACTCGTAGTTTTTTGGAAGCTTGGCAACCCTTTCAATGAAAGTGATTCTCGTCAGTCTCTGCTTGGGACTACATCCAGAGGACACAAACCATAGCCATAGAACTTGGAACTACATTATTGTGCCAAGTTTCAAAGAGCTAGCACAAACCGTGTTTGATTTAGAGTTCCAACTACATGTATCCATATAGGAGAAAACAGAGTGAAACCTAAACATGTAAACGGTTACTGCAAAGGAATGGTTTAAGCTAGAAGAACGAAATTTGGTGAGCCAAGTTGGACTGGTGTACTGATCATTACCTGCAAGTATCATCACGATTGGGTGAAAAAATGTTTGCTGAGATTTCCGGATACTCGTAGTTTTTTGGAAGGTTGGCAACCCCTTTCAATCAAAGTGATTCTCGTCAGTCTCTTCTGGGGGCTACTTCCAGAGGACACAAACCATAGCCATAGAACTTGGAACTACATTATTGTGCCAAGTTTCAAAGAGATACCACAAACCGTGTTTGATTTACAGTTCCAACTACATGTATCCATATAGGAGAAAACAGAGTGAAACCTAAACATGAAAACGGTTACTGCAAAGGAACGGTTTAACCTAGAAGAACGAAATTTGGTGAGCCAAGTGGGACTGGTGTACTGATCATTAAATGGATGTATCATCAAGATTGGGTGAAAAAATGTTTGCTGAGTTTTCCGGAAACTCGTAGTTTTTTGGAAGCTTGGCAACCCCTTTCAATGAAAGTGATTCTCGTCAGTCTCCTCTTGGGGCTACCTCCAGAGGTCACAAACCATAGCCATAGAACTTGGAACTATATTATTGTGCCACGTTTCAAAGAGATAGCAGAAACCGTGTTTGATTTAGAGTTCCAACTACATGTATCCATACAGGAGAAAACAGAGTGAAACCTAAACATGAAAACGGTTACTGCAAAGGAACGGTTTAACCTAGAAGAACGAAATTTGGTGAGCCAAGTGGGACTGGTGTACTGATCATTACCTGCAAGTATCATCACGATTGGGTGAAAAAATGTTTGCTGAGATTTCAGGAAACTCGTAGTTTTTTGGAAGCTTGGCAACCCCTTTAAATGAAAGTGATTCTCGTCAGTCTCTGCTTGGGGCTACTTCCAGAGGACACAATCCATAGCCATAGAACTTGGAACTACATTATTTTGCCAAGTTTCAAAGAGCTAGCACAAACCGTGTTTGATTTACAGTTCCAACTACATGTATCCATATAGGAGAAAACAGAGTGAAACCTAAACATGAAAACGGTTACTGCAAAGGAACGGTTTAACCTAGAAGAACGAAATTTGGTGAGCCAAGTGGGACTGGTGTACTGATCATTACCTGCAAGTATCATCACGATTGGGTGAAAAAAATGTTTGCTGAGATTTCAGGAAACTCGTAGTTTTTTGGAAGGTTGGCAACCCCTTTCAATGAAAGTGATTCTCGTCAGTCTCTGCTTGGGGCTACTTCCAGAGGACACAAACCATAGCCCTAGAACTTGGAACTATATTATTGTGCCAAGTTTCAAAGAGCTAGCACAAACCGTGTTTGATTTACAGTTCCAACTACATGTATCCATATAGGAGAAAACAGAGTGAAACCTAAACATGAAAACGGTTACTGCAAAGGAACGGTTTAACCTAGAAGAACGAAATTTGGTGAGCCAAGTGGGACTGGTGTATTGATCATGAAATGGATGTATCATCAAGATTGGGTGAAAAAATGTTTGCTGAGATTTCCGGAAACTCGTAGTTTTTTGGAAGCTTGGCAACCCCTTTCAATGAAAGTGATTCTCGTCAGTCTCTGCATGCGGCTACTTCCAGAGGACACAAACCATAGCCATAGAACTTGGAACTACATTATTGTTCCAAGTTTCAAAGAGCTAGCACAAACCATGTTTGATTTAGACTTCCAACTACATGTATCCATATAGGAGAAAACAGAGTGAAACCTAAACATGAAAACGGTTACTGCAAAGGAACGGTTTAACCTAGAAGAACGAAATTTGGTGAGCCAAGTGGGACTGGTGTACTGATCATTAAATGGATGTATCATCAAGATTGGGTGAAAAAATGTTTGCTGAGATTTCAGGAAACTCGTAGTTTTTTGGAAGCTTGGCAACCCCTTTCAATGAAAGTGATTCTCGTCAGTCTCTGCTTGGGGCTACCTCCAGAGGACACAAACCATAGCCATAGAACTTGGAACTACATTATTGTGCCACGTTTCAAAGAGCTAGCACAAACCGTGTTTGATTTAGAGTTCCAACTACATGTATCCATATAGGAGAAAACAGAGTGAAACCTAAACATGAAAACGGTTACTGCAAAGGAACGGTTTAACCTAGAAGAACGAAATTTGGTGAGCCAAGTGGGACTGGTGTACTGATCATTACCTGCAAGTATCATCACGATTGGGTGAAAAAATGTTTGCTGAGATTTCAGGAAACTCGTAGTTTTTTGGAAGCTTGGCAACCCCTTTCAATGAAAGTGATTCTCGTCAGTCTGTGCTTGGGGCTACCTCCAGAGGACACAAACCATAGCCATAGAACTTGGAACTACATTACTGTGCCACGTTTCAAAGAGACAGCACAAACCGTGTTTGATTTAGTGTTCCAACTACATGTATCCATATAGGAGAAAACAGAGTGAAACCTAAACATGAAAACGGTTACTGCAAAGGAACGGTTTAACCTAGAAGAACGAAATTTGGTGAGCCAAGTGGGACTGGTGTACTGATCATTACCTGCAAGTATCATCATGATTGGGTGAAAAAATGTTTGCTGGGATTTCAGGAAACTCGTAGTTTTTTGGAAGCTTGGCAACCCCTTTCAATGAAAGTGATTCTCGTCAGTCTCTGCTTGGGGCTACTTCCATAGGACACAAACCATTGCCATAGAACTTGGAACTATATTATTGTGCCAAGTTTCAAAGAGCTAGCACAAACCGTGTTTGATTTACAGTTCCAACTACATGTATCCATATAGGAGAAAACAGAGTGAAACCTAAACATGAAAACGGTTACTGCAAAGGAACGGTTTAACCTAGAAGAACGAAATTTGGTGAGCCAAGTGGGACTGGTGTATTGATCATGAAATGGATGTATCATCAAGATTGGGTGAAAAAATGTTTGCTGAGATTTCCGGAAACTCGTAGTTTTTTGGAAGCTTGGCAACCCCTTTCAATGAATGTGATTCTCGTCAGTCTCTGCATGGGGCTACTTCCAGAGGACACAAACCATAGCCATAGAACTTGGAACTACATTATTGTTCCAAGTTTCAAAGAGCTAGCACAAACCGTGTTTGATTTAGACTTCCAACTACATGTATCCATATAGGAGAAAACAGAGTGAAACCTAAACATGAAAACGGTTACTGCAAAGGAACGGTTTAACCTAGAAGAACGAAATTTGGTGAGCCAAGTGGGACTGGTGTACTGATCATTAAATGGATGTATCATCAAGATTGGGTGAAAAAATGTTTGCTGAGATTTCAGGAAACTCGTAGTTTTTTGGAAGCTTGGCAACCCCTTTCAATGAAAGTGATTCTCGTCAGTCTCTGCTTGGGGGTACTTCCAGAGGACACAATCCATAGCCATAGAACTTGGAACTACATTATTGTGCCAAGTTTCAAAGAGCTAGCACAAACCGTGTTTGATTTAGAGTTCCAACTACATGTATCCATATAGGAGAAAACAGAGTGAAACCTAAACATGAAAACGGTTCCTGCAAAGGAACGGTTTAACCTAGAAGAACGAAATTTGGTGAGCCAAGTGGGACTGGTGTACTGATCATTACCTGCAAGTATCATCACGATTGGGTGAAAAAATGTTTGCTGAGATTTCAGGAAACTCGTAGTTTTTTGGAAGCTTGGCAACCCCTTTCAATGAAAGTGATTCTCGTCAGTCTCTGCTTGGGGCTACTTCCAGAGGACACAAACCATAGCCCTAGAACTTGGAACTACATTATTGTGCCAGGTTTCAAAGAGCTAGCACAAACCGTGTTTGATTTAGAGTTCCAACTACATGTATCCATATAGGAGAAAACAGAGTGAAACCTAAACATTAAAACGGTTACTGCAAAGGAACGGTTTAACCTAGAAGAACGAAATTTGGTGAGCCAAGTGGGACTGGTGTACTGATCATTAAATGGATGTATCATCAAGATTGGGTGAAAAAATGTTTGCTGAGATTTCAGGAAACTCGTAGTTTTTTGGAAGCTTGGCAACCCCTTTCAATGAAAGAGATTCTCGTCAGTCTCTGCTTGGGGCTACCTCCAGAGGACACAAACCATAGCCATAGAACTTGGAACTACATTATTGTGCCACGTTTCAAAGAGCTAGCACAAACCGTGTTTGATTTAGAGTTCCAACTACATGTATCCATATAGGAGAAAACAGAGTGAAACCTAAACATGAAAACGGTTACTGCAAAGGAACGGTTTAACCTAGAAGAACGAAATTTGGTGAGCCAAGTGGGACTGGTGTACTGATCATTACCTGCAAGTATCATCACGATTGGGTGAAAAAATGTTTGCTGAGATTTCAGGAAACTCGTAGTTTTTTGGAAGCTTGGCAACCCCTTTCAATGAAAGTGATTCTCGTCAGTCTCTGCTTGGGGCTACCTCCAGAGGACACAAACCATAGCCATAGAACTTGGAACTACATTACTGTGCCACGTTTCAAAGAGACAGCACAAACCGTGTTTGATTTAGTGTTCCAACTACTTGTATCCATATAGGAGAAAACAGAGTGAAACCTAAACATGAAAACGGTTACTGCAAAGGAACGGTTTAACCTAGAAGAACGAAATTTGGTGAGCCAAGTGGGACTGGTGTACTGATCATTACCTGCAAGTATCATCATGATTGGGTGAAAAAATGTTTGCTGGGATTTCAGGAAACTCGTAGTTTTTTGGAAGCTTGGCAACCCCTTTCAATGAAAGTGATTCTCGTCAGTCTCTGCTTGGGGCTACTTCCATAGGACACAAACCATTGCCATAGAACTTGGAACTATATTATTGTGCCAAGTTTCAAAGAGCTAGCACAAACCGTGTTTGATTTACAGTTCCAACTACATGTATCTATATAGGAGAAAACAGAGTGAAACCTAAACATGAAAACGGTTACTGCAAAGGAACGGTTTAACCTAGAAGAACGAAATTTGGTGAGCCAAGTGGGACTGGTGTATTGATCATGAAATGGATGTATCATCAAGATTGGGTGAAAAAATGTTTGCTGAGATTTCCGGAAACTCGTAGTTTTTTGGAAGCTTGGCAACCCCTTTCAATGAAAGTGATTCTCGTCAGTCTCTGCATGGGGCTACTTCCAGAGGACACAAACCATAGCCATAGAACTTGGAACTACATTATTGTTCCAAGTTTCAAAGAGCTAGCACAAACCGTGTTTGATTTAGACTTCCAACTACATGTATCCATATAGGAGAAAACAGAGTGAAACCTAAACATGAAAACGGTTACTGCAAAGGAACGGTTTAACCTAGAAGAACGAAATTTGGTGAGCCAAGTGGGACTGGTGTACTGATCATTAAATGGATGTATCATCAAGATTGGGTGAAAAAATGTTTGCTGAGATTTCAGGAAACTCGTAGTTTTTTGGAAGCTTGGCAACCCCTTTCAATGAAAGTGATTCTCGTCAGTCTCTGCTTGGGGGTACTTCCAGAGGACACAATCCATAGCCATAGAACTTGGAACTACATTATTGTGCCAAGTTTCAAAGAGCTAGCACAAACCGTGTTTGATTTAGAGTTCCAACTACATGTATCCATATAGGAGAAAACAGAGTGAAACCTAAACATGAAAACGGTTCCTGCAAAGGAACGGTTTAACCTAGAAGAACGAAATTTGGTGAGCCAAGTGGGACTGGTGTACTGATCATTACCTGCAAGTATCATCACGATTGGGTGAAAAAATGTTTGCTGAGATTTCCGGAAACTCGTAGTTTTTTGGAAGGTTGGCAACCCCTTTCAATGAAAGTGATTCTCGTCAGTCTCTGCTTGGGGCTACTTCCAGAGGACACAAACCATAGCCCTAGAACTTGGAACTACATTATTGTACCAAGTTTCAAAGAGATAGCACAAACCGTGTTTGATTTAGAGTTCCAACTACATGTATCCATATAGGAGAAAACAGAGTGAAACCTAAACATGAAAACGGTTACTGCAAAGAACGGTTTAACCTAGAAGAACGAAATTTGGTGAGCCAAGTGGGACTGGTGAACTGATCATTAAATGGATGTATCATCAAGATTGCGTGAAAAAATGTTTGCTGAGATTTCAGGAAACTCGTAGTTTTTTGGAAGCTTGGCAACCCCTTTCAATTAAAGTGATTCTCGTCATTCTCTGCTTGGGGCTACTTCCAGAGGACACAAACCGTAGCCATAGAACTTGGAACTACATTATTGTGCCAAGTTTCAAAGAGATAGCACACACCGTGTTTGATTTAGAGTTCCAACTACATGTATCCATATAGGAGAAAACAGAGTGAAACCTAAACATGAAAACGGTTACTGCAAAGGAACGGTTTAAGCTAGAAGAACGAAATTTGGTGAGCCAAGTGGGACTGGTGTACTGATCATTACCTGCAAGTATCATCACGATTGGGTGAAAAAATGTTTGCTGAGATTTCAGGAAACTCGTAGTTTTTTGGAAGCTTGGCAACCCCTTTAAATGAAAGTGATTCTCGTCAGTCTCTGCTTGGGGCTACTTCCATAGGACACAAACCATTGCCATAGAACTTGGAACTATATTATTGTGCCAAGTTTCAAAGAGCTAGCACAAACCGTGTTTGATTTACAGTTCCAACTACATGTATCTATATAGGAGAAAACAGAGTGAAACCTAAACATGAAAACGGTTACTGCAAAGGAACGGTTTAACCTAGAAGAACGAAATTTGGTGAGCCAAGTGGGACTGGTGTATTGATCATGAAATGGATGTATCATCAAGATTGGGTGAAAAAATGTTTGCTGAGATTTCCGGAAACTCGTAGTTTTTTGGAAGCTTGGCAACCCCTTTCAATGAAAGTGATTCTCGTCAGTCTCTGCATGGGGCTACTTCCAGAGGACACAAACCATAGCCATAGAACTTGGAACTACATTATTGTTCCAAGTTTCAAAGAGCTAGCACAAACCGTGTTTGATTTAGACTTCCAACTACATGTATCCATATAGGAGAAAACAGAGTGAAACCTAAACATGAAAACGGTTACTGCAAAGGAACGGTTTAACCTAGAAGAACGAAATTTGGTGAGCCAAGTGGGACTGGTGTACTGATCATTAAATGGATGTATCATCAAGATTGGGTGAAAAAATGTTTGCTGAGATTTCAGGAAACTCGTAGTTTTTTGGAAGCTTGGCAACCCCTTTCAATGAAAGTGATTCTCGTCAGTCTCTGCTTGGGGGTACTTCCAGAGGACACAATCCATAGCCATAGAACTTGGAACTACATTATTGTGCCAAGTTTCAAAGAGCTAGCACAAACCGTGTTTGATTTAGAGTTCCAACTACATGTATCCATATAGGAGAAAACAGAGTGAAACCTAAACATGAAAACGGTTCCTGCAAAGGAACGGTTTAACCTAGAAGAACGAAATTTGGTGAGCCAAGTGGGACTGGTGTACTGATCATTACCTGCAAGTATCATCACGATTGGGTGAAAAAATGTTTGCTGAGATTTCCGGAAACTCGTAGTTTTTTGGAAGGTTGGCAACCCCTTTCAATGAAAGTGATTCTCGTCAGTCTCTGCTTGGGGCTACTTCCAGAGGACACAAACCATAGCCCTAGAACTTGGAACTACATTATTGTACCAAGTTTCAAAGAGATAGCACAAACCGTGTTTGATTTAGAGTTCCAACTACATGTATCCATATAGGAGAAAACAGAGTGAAACCTAAACATGAAAACGGTTACTGCAAAGAACGGTTTAACCTAGAAGAACGAAATTTGGTGAGCCAAGTGGGACTGGTGAACTGATCATTAAATGGATGTATCATCAAGATTGCGTGAAAAAATGTTTGCTGAGATTTCAGGAAACTCGTAGTTTTTTGGAAGCTTGGCAACCCCTTTCAATTAAAGTGATTCTCGTCATTCTCTGCTTGGGGCTACTTCCAGAGGACACAAACCGTAGCCATAGAACTTGGAACTACATTATTGTGCCAAGTTTCAAAGAGATAGCACACACCGTGTTTGATTTAGAGTTCCAACTACATGTATCCATATAGGAGAAAACAGAGTGAAACCTAAACATGAAAACGGTTACTGCAAAGGAACGGTTTAAGCTAGAAGAACGAAATTTGGTGAGCCAAGTGGGACTGGTGTACTGATCATTACCTGCAAGTATCATCACGATTGGGTGAAAAAATGTTTGCTGAGATTTCAGGAAACTCGTAGTTTTTTGGAAGCTTGGCAACCCCTTTAAATGAAAGTGATTCTCGTCAGTCTCTGCTTGGGGCTACTTCCAGAGGACACAATCCATAGCCATAGAACTTGGAACTACATTATTTTGCCAAGTTTCAAAGAGCTAGCACAAACCGTGTTTGATTTACAGTTCCAACTACATGTATCCATATAGGAGAAAACAGAGTGAAACCTAAACATGAAAACGGTTACTGCAAAGGAACGGTTTAACCTAGAAGAACGAAATTTGGTGAGCCAAGTGGGACTGGTGTACTGATCATTACCTGCAAGTATCATCACGATTGGGTGAAAAAATGTTTGCTGAGATTTCAGGAAACTCGTAGTTTTTTGGAAGCTTGGCAACCCCTTTCAATGAAAGTGATTCTCGTCAGTCTCTGCATGGGGCTACTTCCAGAGGACACAAACCATAGCCATAGAACTTGGAACTACATTATTGTTCCAAGTTTCAAAGAGCTAGCACAAACCATGTTTGATTTAGACTTCCAACTACATGTATCCATATAGGAGAAAACAGAGTGAAACCTAAACATGAAAACGGTTACTGCAAAGGAACGGTTTAACCTAGAAGAACGAAATTTGGTGAGCCAAGTGGGACTGGTGTACTGATCATTAAATGGATGTATCATCAAGATTGGGTGAAAAAATGTTTGCTGAGATTTCAGGAAACTCGTAGTTTTTTGGAAGCTTGGCAACCCCTTTCAATGAAAGTGATTCTCGTCAGTCTCTGCTTGGGGCTACCTCCAGAGGACACAAACCATAGCCATAGAACTTGGAACTACATTATTGTGCCACGTTTCAAAGAGCTAGCACAAACCGTGTTTGATTTAGAGTTCCAACTACATGTATCCATATAGGAGAAAACAGAGTGAAACCTAAACATGAAAACGGTTACTGCAAAGGAACGGTTTAACCTAGAAGAACGAAATTTGGTGAGCCAAGTGGGACTGGTGTACTGATCATTACCTGCAAGTATCATCACGATTGGGTGAAAAAATGTTTGCTGAGATTTCAGGAAACTCGTAGTTTTTTGGAAGCTTGGCAACCCCTTTCAATGAAAGTGATTCTCGTCAGTCTCTGCTTGGGGCTACCTCCAGAGGACACAAACCATAGCCATAGAACTTGGAACTACATTACTGTGCCACGTTTCAAAGAGACAGCACAAACCGTGTTTGATTTAGTGTTCCAACTACATGTATCCATATAGGAGAAAACAGAGTGAAACCTAAACATGAAAACGGTTACTGCAAAGGAACGGTTTAACCTAGAAGAACGAAATTTGGTGAGCCAAGTGGGACTGGTGTACTGATCATTACCTGCAAGTATCATCATGATTGGGTGAAAAAATGTTTGCTGGGATTTCAGGAAACTCGTAGTTTTTTGGAAGCTTGGCAACCCCTTTCAATGAAAGTGATTCTCGTCAGTCTCTGCTTGGGGCTACTTCCATAGGACACAAACCATTGCCATAGAACTTGGAACTATATTATTGTGCCAAGTTTCAAAGAGCTAGCACAAACCGTGTTTGATTTACAGTTCCAACTACATGTATCCATATAGGAGAAAACAGAGTGAAACCTAAACATGAAAACGGTTACTGCAAAGGAACGGTTTAACCTAGAAGAACGAAATTTGGTGAGCCAAGTGGGACTGGTGTATTGATCATGAAATGGATGTATCATCAAGATTGGGTGAAAAAATGTTTGCTGAGATTTCCGGAAACTCGTAGTTTTTTGGAAGCTTGGCAACCCCTTTCAATGAATGTGATTCTCGTCAGTCTCTGCATGGGGCTACTTCCAGAGGACACAAACCATAGCCATAGAACTTGGAACTACATTATTGTTCCAAGTTTCAAAGAGCTAGCACAAACCGTGTTTGATTTAGACTTCCAACTACATGTATCCATATAGGAGAAAACAGAGTGAAACCTAAACATGAAAACGGTTACTGCAAAGGAACGGTTTAACCTAGAAGAACGAAATTTGGTGAGCCAAGTGGGACTGGTGTACTGATCATTAAATGGATGTATCATCAAGATTGGGTGAAAAAATGTTTGCTGAGATTTCAGGAAACTCGTAGTTTTTTGGAAGCTTGGCAACCCCTTTCAATGAAAGTGATTCTCGTCAGTCTCTGCTTGGGGGTACTTCCAGAGGACACAATCCATAGCCATAGAACTTGGAACTACATTATTGTGCCAAGTTTCAAAGAGCTAGCACAAACCGTGTTTGATTTAGAGTTCCAACTACATGTATCCATATAGGAGAAAACAGAGTGAAACCTAAACATGAAAACGGTTCCTGCAAAGGAACGGTTTAACCTAGAAGAACGAAATTTGGTGAGCCAAGTGGGACTGGTGTACTGATCATTACCTGCAAGTATCATCACGATTGGGTGAAAAAATGTTTGCTGAGATTTCAGGAAACTCGTAGTTTTTTGGAAGCTTGGCAACCCCTTTCAATGAAAGTGATTCTCGTCAGTCTCTGCTTGGGGCTACTTCCAGAGGACACAAACCATAGCCCTAGAACTTGGAACTACATTATTGTGCCAGGTTTCAAAGAGCTAGCACAAACCGTGTTTGATTTAGAGTTCCAACTACATGTATCCATATAGGAGAAAACAGAGTGAAACCTAAACATTAAAACGGTTACTGCAAAGGAACGGTTTAACCTAGAAGAACGAAATTTGGTGAGCCAAGTGGGACTGGTGTACTGATCATTAAATGGATGTATCATCAAGATTGGGTGAAAAAATGTTTGCTGAGATTTCAGGAAACTCGTAGTTTTTTGGAAGCTTGGCAACCCCTTTCAATGAAAGTGATTCTCGTCAGTCTCTGCTTGGGGCTACCTCCAGAGGACACAAACCATAGCCATAGAACTTGGAACTACATTATTGTGCCACGTTTCAAAGAGCTAGCACAAACCGTGTTTGATTTAGAGTTCCAACTACATGTATCCATATAGGAGAAAACAGAGTGAAACCTAAACATGAAAACGGTTACTGCAAAGGAACGGTTTAACCTAGAAGAACGAAATTTGGTGAGCCAAGTGGGACTGGTGTACTGATCATTACCTGCAAGTATCATCACGATTGGGTGAAAAAATGTTTGCTGAGATTTCAGGAAACTCGTAGTTTTTTGGAAGCTTGGCAACCCCTTTCAATGAAAGTGATTCTCGTCAGTCTCTGCTTGGGGCTACCTCCAGAGGACACAAACCATAGCCATAGAACTTGGAACTACATTACTGTGCCACGTTTCAAAGAGACAGCACAAACCGTGTTTGATTTAGTGTTCCAACTACTTGTATCCATATAGGAGAAAACAGAGTGAAACCTAAACATGAAAACGGTTACTGCAAAGGAACGGTTTAACCTAGAAGAACGAAATTTGGTGAGCCAAGTGGGACTGGTGTACTGATCATTACCTGCAAGTATCATCATGATTGGGTGAAAAAATGTTTGCTGGGATTTCAGGAAACTCGTAGTTTTTTGGAAGCTTGGCAACCCCTTTCAATGAAAGTGATTCTCGTCAGTCTCTGCTTGGGGCTACTTCCATAGGACACAAACCATTGCCATAGAACTTGGAACTATATTATTGTGCCAAGTTTCAAAGAGCTAGCACAAACCGTGTTTGATTTACAGTTCCAACTACATGTATCTATATAGGAGAAAACAGAGTGAAACCTAAACATGAAAACGGTTACTGCAAAGGAACGGTTTAACCTAGAAGAACGAAATTTGGTGAGCCAAGTGGGACTGGTGTATTGATCATGAAATGGATGTATCATCAAGATTGGGTGAAAAAATGTTTGCTGAGATTTCCGGAAACTCGTAGTTTTTTGGAAGCTTGGCAACCCCTTTCAATGAAAGTGATTCTCGTCAGTCTCTGCATGGGGCTACTTCCAGAGGACACAAACCATAGCCATAGAACTTGGAACTACATTATTGTTCCAAGTTTCAAAGAGCTAGCACAAACGGTGTTTGATTTAGACTTCCAACTACATGTATCCATATAGGAGAAAACAGAGTGAAACCTAAACATGAAAACGGTTACTGCAAAGGAACGGTTTAACCTAGAAGAACGAAATTTGGTGAGCCAAGTGGGACTGGTGTACTGATCATTAAATGGATGTATCATCAAGATTGGGTGAAAAATGTTTGCTGAGATTTCAGGAAACTCGTAGTTTTTTGGAAGCTTGGCAACCCCTTTCAATGAAAGTGATTCTCGTCAGTCTCTGCTTGGGGGTACTTCCAGAGGACACAATCCATAGCCATAGAACTTGGAACTACATTATTGTGCCAAGTTTCAAAGAGCTAGCACAAACCGTGTTTGATTTAGAGTTCCAACTACATGTATCCATATAGGAGAAAACAGAGTGAAACCTAAACATGAAAACGGTTCCTGCAAAGGAACGGTTTAACCTAGAAGAACGAAATTTGGTGAGCCAAGTGGGACTGGTGTACTGATCATTACCTGCAAGTATCATCACGATTGGGTGAAAAAATGTTTGCTGAGATTTCCGGAAACTCGTAGTTTTTTGGAAGGTTGGCAACCCCTTTCAATGAAAGTGATTCTCGTCAGTCTCTGCTTGGGGCTACTTCCAGAGGACACAAACCATAGCCCTAGAACTTGGAACTACATTATTGTACCAAGTTTCAAAGAGATAGCACAAACCGTGTTTGATTTAGAGTTCCAACTACATGTATCCATATAGGAGAAAACAGAGTGAAACCTAAACATGAAAACGGTTACTGCAAAGAACGGTTTAACCTAGAAGAACGAAATTTGGTGAGCCAAGTGGGACTGGTGAACTGATCATTAAATGGATGTATCATCAAGATTGCGTGAAAAAATGTTTGCTGAGATTTCAGGAAACTCGTAGTTTTTTGGAAGCTTGGCAACCCCTTTCAATTAAAGTGATTCTCGTCATTCTCTGCTTGGGGCTACTTCCAGAGGACACAAACCGTAGCCATAGAACTTGGAACTACATTATTGTGCCAAGTTTCAAAGAGATAGCACACACCGTGTTTGATTTAGAGTTCCAACTACATGTATCCATATAGGAGAAAACAGAGTGAAACCTAAACATGAAAACGGTTACTGCAAAGGAACGGTTTAAGCTAGAAGAACGAAATTTCGTGAGCCAAGTGGGACTGGTGTACTGATCATTACCTGCAAGTATCATCACGATTGGGTGAAAAAATGTTTGCTGAGATTTCCGGAAACTCGTAGTTTTTTGGAAGCTTGTTAACCCCTTTCAATGAAAGTGATTCTCGTCAGTCTCTGCTTGGGGCTACTTCCAGAGGACACAAACCATAACCATAGAACTTGGAACTACATTATTGTGCCAAGTTTCAAAGAGCTAGCACAAACCGTGTTTGATTTAGAGTTCCAACTACATGTATCCATATAGGAGAAAACAGAGTGAAACCTAAACATGAAAACGGTTACTGCAAAGGAACGGTTTAAGCTTGAGGAACGAAATTTGGTGAGCCAAGTGGGACTGGTGTAAGGATCATTACCTGCAAGTATCATCACGTTTGGGTGAAAAAATGTTTGCTGAGATTTCCGGAAACTCGTAGTTTTTTGGAAGCTTGGCAACCCTTTCAATGAAAGTGATTCTCGTCAGTCTCTGCTTGGGACTACATCCAGAGGACACAAACCATAGCCATAGAACTTGGAACTACATTATTGTGCCAAGTTTCAAAGAGCTAGCACAAACCGTGTTTGATTTAGAGTTCCAACTACATGTATCCATATAGGAGAAAACAGAGTGAAACCTAAACATGTAAACGGTTACTGCAAAGGAATGGTTTAAGCTAGAAGAACGAAATTTGGTGAGCCAAGTTGGACTGGTGTACTGATCATTACCTGCAAGTATCATCACGATTGGGTGAAAAAATGTTTGCTGAGATTTCCGGATACTCGTAGTTTTTTGGAAGGTTGGCAACCCCTTTCAATCAAAGTGATTCTCGTCAGTCTCTTCTGGGGGCTACTTCCAGAGGACACAAACCATAGCCATAGAACTTGGAACTACATTATTGTGCCAAGTTTCAAAGAGATACCACAAACCGTGTTTGATTTACAGTTCCAACTACATGTATCCATATAGGAGAAAACAGAGTGAAACCTAAACATGAAAACGGTTACTGCAAAGGAACGGTTTAACCTAGAAGAACGAAATTTGGTGAGCCAAGTGGGACTGGTGTACTGATCATTAAATGGATGTATCATCAAGATTGGGTGAAAAAATGTTTGCTGAGATTTCAGGAAACTCGTAGTTTTTTGGAAGCTTGGCAACCCCTTTCAATGAAAGTGATTCTCGTCAGTCTCCTCTTGGGGCTACCTCCAGAGGTCACAAACCATAGCCATAGAACTTGGAACTATATTATTGTGCCACGTTTCAAAGAGATAGCACAAACCGTGTTTGATTTAGAGTTCCAACTACATGTATCCATATAGGAGAAAACAGAGTGAAACCTAAACATGAAAACGGTTACTGCAAAGGAACGGTTTAACCTAGAAGAACGAAATTTGGTGAGCCAAGTGGGACTGGTGTACTGATCATTACCTGCAAGTATCATCACGATTGGGTGAAAAAATGTTTGCTGAGATTTCAGGAAACTCGTAGTTTTTTGGAAGCTTGGCAACCCCTTTCAATGAAAGTGATTCTCGTCAGTCTCTGCTTGGGGCTACTTCCAGAGGACACAATCCATAGCCATAGAACTTGGAACTACATTATATTGCCAAGTTTCAAAGAGCTAGCACAAACCGTGTTTGATTTACAGTTCCAACTACATGTATCCATATAGGAGAAAACAGAGTGAAACCTAAACATGAAAACGGTTACTGCAAAGGAACGGTTTAACCTAGAAGAACGAAATTTGGTGAGCCAAGTGGGACTGGTGTACTGATCATTACCTGCAAGTATCATCACGATTGGGTGAAAAAATGTTTGCTGAGATTTCAGGAAACTCGTAGTTTTTTGGAAGTTTGGCAACCCCTTTCAATGAAAGTGATTCTCGTCAGTCTCTGCTTGGGGCTATTTCCAGAGGACACAAACCATAGCCCTAGAACTTGGAACTATATTATTGTGCCAAGTTTCAAAGAGCTAGCACAAACCGTGTTTGATTTACAGTTCCAACTACATGTATCCATATAGGAGAAAACAGAGTGAAACCTAAACATGAAAACGGTTACTGCAAAGGAACGGTTTAACCTAGAAGAACGAAATTTGGTGAGCCAAGTGGGACTGGTGTATTGATCATGAAATGGATGTATCATCAAGATTGGGTGAAAAAATGTTTGCTGAGATTTCCGGAAACTCGTAGTTTTTTGGAAGCTTGGCAACCCCTTTCAATGAAAGTGATTCTCGTCAGTCTCTGCTTGGGGCTACTTCCATAGGACACAAACCATTGCCATAGAACTTGGAACTATATTATTGTGCCAAGTTTCAAAGAGCTAGCACAAACCGTGTTTGATTTACAGTTCCAACTACATGTATCTATATAGGAGAAAACAGAGTGAAACCTAAACATGAAAACGGTTACTGCAAAGGAACGGTTTAACCTAGAAGAACGAAATTTGGTGAGCCAAGTGGGACTGGTGTATTGATCATGAAATGGATGTATCATCAAGATTGGGTGAAAAAATGTTTGCTGAGATTTCCGGAAACTCGTAGTTTTTTGGAAGCTTGGCAACCCCTTTCAATGAAAGTGATTCTCGTCAGTCTCTGCATGGGGCTACTTCCAGAGGACACAAACCATAGCCATAGAACTTGGAACTACATTATTGTTCCAAGTTTCAAAGAGCTAGCACAAACGGTGTTTGATTTAGACTTCCAACTACATGTATCCATATAGGAGAAAACAGAGTGAAACCTAAACATGAAAACGGTTACTGCAAAGGAACGGTTTAACCTAGAAGAACGAAATTTGGTGAGCCAAGTGGGACTGGTGTACTGATCATTAAATGGATGTATCATCAAGATTGGGTGAAAAAATGTTTGCTGAGATTTCAGGAAACTCGTAGTTTTTTGGAAGCTTGGCAACCCCTTTCAATGAAAGTGATTCTCGTCAGTCTCTGCTTGGGGGTACTTCCAGAGGACACAATCCATAGCCATAGAACTTGGAACTACATTATTGTGCCAAGTTTCAAAGAGCTAGCACAAACCGTGTTTGATTTAGAGTTCCAACTACATGTATCCATATAGGAGAAAACAGAGTGAAACCTAAACATGAAAACGGTTCCTGCAAAGGAACGGTTTAACCTAGAAGAACGAAATTTGGTGAGCCAAGTGGGACTGGTGTACTGATCATTACCTGCAAGTATCATCACGATTGGGTGAAAAAATGTTTGCTGAGATTTCCGGAAACTCGTAGTTTTTTGGAAGGTTGGCAACCCCTTTCAATGAAAGTGATTCTCGTCAGTCTCTGCTTGGGGCTACTTCCAGAGGACACAAACCATAGCCCTAGAACTTGGAACTACATTATTGTACCAAGTTTCAAAGAGATAGCACAAACCGTGTTTGATTTAGAGTTCCAACTACATGTATCCATATAGGAGAAAACAGAGTGAAACCTAAACATGAAAACGGTTACTGCAAAGAACGGTTTAACCTAGAAGAACGAAATTTGGTGAGCCAAGTGGGACTGGTGAACTGATCATTAAATGGATGTATCATCAAGATTGCGTGAAAAAATGTTTGCTGAGATTTCAGGAAACTCGTAGTTTTTTGGAAGCTTGGCAACCCCTTTCAATTAAAGTGATTCTCGTCATTCTCTGCTTGGGGCTACTTCCAGAGGACACAAACCGTAGCCATAGAACTTGGAACTACATTATTGTGCCAAGTTTCAAAGAGATAGCACACACCGTGTTTGATTTAGAGTTCCAACTACATGTATCCATATAGGAGAAAACAGAGTGAAACCTAAACATGAAAACGGTTACTGCAAAGGAACGGTTTAAGCTAGAAGAACGAAATTTCGTGAGCCAAGTGGGACTGGTGTACTGATCATTACCTGCAAGTATCATCACGATTGGGTGAAAAAATGTTTGCTGAGATTTCCGGAAACTCGTAGTTTTTTGGAAGCTTGTTAACCCCTTTCAATGAAAGTGATTCTCGTCAGTCTCTGCTTGGGGCTACTTCCAGAGGACACAAACCATAACCATAGAACTTGGAACTACATTATTGTGCCAAGTTTCAAAGAGCTAGCACAAACCGTGTTTGATTTAGAGTTCCAACTACATGTATCCATATAGGAGAAAACAGAGTGAAACCTAAACATGAAAACGGTTACTGCAAAGGAACGGTTTAAGCTTGAGGAACGAAATTTGGTGAGCCAAGTGGGACTGGTGTAAGGATCATTACCTGCAAGTATCATCACGTTTGGGTGAAAAAATGTTTGCTGAGATTTCCGGAAACTCGTAGTTTTTTGGAAGCTTGGCAACCCTTTCAATGAAAGTGATTCTCGTCAGTCTCTGCTTGGGACTACATCCAGAGGACACAAACCATAGCCATAGAACTTGGAACTACATTATTGTGCCAAGTTTCAAAGAGCTAGCACAAACCGTGTTTGATTTAGAGTTCCAACTACATGTATCCATATAGGAGAAAACAGAGTGAAACCTAAACATGTAAACGGTTACTGCAAAGGAATGGTTTAAGCTAGAAGAACGAAATTTGGTGAGCCAAGTTGGACTGGTGTACTGATCATTACCTGCAAGTATCATCACGATTGGGTGAAAAAATGTTTGCTGAGATTTCCGGATACTCGTAGTTTTTTGGAAGGTTGGCAACCCCTTTCAATCAAAGTGATTCTCGTCAGTCTCTTCTGGGGGCTACTTCCAGAGGACACAAACCATAGCCATAGAACTTGGAACTACATTATTGTGCCAAGTTTCAAAGAGATACCACAAACCGTGTTTGATTTACAGTTCCAACTACATGTATCCATATAGGAGAAAACAGAGTGAAACCTAAACATGAAAACGGTTACTGCAAAGGAACGGTTTAACCTAGAAGAACGAAATTTGGTGAGCCAAGTGGGACTGGTGTACTGATCATTAAATGGATGTATCATCAAGATTGGGTGAAAAAATGTTTGCTGAGATTTCAGGAAACTCGTAGTTTTTTGGAAGCTTGGCAACCCCTTTCAATGAAAGTGATTCTCGTCAGTCTCCTCTTGGGGCTACCTCCAGAGGTCACAAACCATAGCCATAGAACTTGGAACTATATTATTGTGCCACGTTTCAAAGAGATAGCACAAACCGTGTTTGATTTAGAGTTCCAACTACATGTATCCATATAGGAGAAAACAGAGTGAAACCTAAACATGAAAACGGTTACTGCAAAGGAACGGTTTAACCTAGAAGAACGAAATTTGGTGAGCCAAGTGGGACTGGTGTACTGATCATTACCTGCAAGTATCATCACGATTGGGTGAAAAAATGTTTGCTGAGATTTCAGGAAACTCGTAGTTTTTTGGAAGCTTGGCAACCCCTTTAAATGAAAGTGATTCTCGTCAGTCTCTGCTTGGGGCTACTTCCAGAGGACACAATCCATAGCCATAGAACTTGGAACTACATTATATTGCCAAGTTTCAAAGAGCTAGCACAAACCGTGTTTGATTTACAGTTCCAACTACATGTATCCATATAGGAGAAAACAGAGTGAAACCTAAACATGAAAACGGTTACTGCAAAGGAACGGTTTAACCTAGAAGAACGAAATTTGGTGAGCCAAGTGGGACTGGTGTACTGATCATTACCTGCAAGTATCATCACGATTGGGTGAAAAAATGTTTGCTGAGATTTCAGGAAACTCGTAGTTTTTTGGAAGTTTGGCAACCCCTTTCAATGAAAGTGATTCTCGTCAGTCTCTGCTTGGGGCTATTTCCAGAGGACACAAACCATAGCCCTAGAACTTGGAACTAATTATTGTGCCAAGTTTCAAAGAGCTAGCACAAACCGTGTTTGATTTACAGTTCCAACTACATGTATCCATATAGGAGAAAACAGAGTGAAACCTAAACATGAAAACGGTTACTGCAAAGGAACGGTTTAACCTAGAAGAACGAAATTTGGTGAGCCAAGTGGGACTGGTGTATTGATCATGAAATGGATGTATCATCAAGATTGGGTGAAAAAATGTTTGCTGAGATTTCCGGAAACTCGTAGTTTTTTGGAAGCTTGGCAACCCCTTTCAATGAAAGTGATTCTCGTCAGTCTCTGCATGGGGCTACTTCCAGAGGACACAAACCATAGCCATAGAACTTGGAACTACATTATTGTTCCAAGTTTCAAAGAGCTAGCACAAACCGTGTTTGATTTAGACTTCCAACTACATGTATCCATATAGGAGAAAACAGAGTGAAACCTAAACATGAAAACGGTTACTGCAAAGGAACGGTTTAACCTAGAAGAACGAAATTTGGTGAGCCAAGTGGGACTGGTGTACTGATCATTAAATGGATGTATCATCAAGATTGGGTGAAAAAATGTTTGCTGAGGTTTCAGGAAACTCGTAGTTTTTTGGAAGCTTGGCAACCCCTTTCAATGAAAGTGATTCTCGTCAGTCTCTGCTTGGGGCTACTTCCATAGGACACAAACCATAGCCAAAGAACTTGGAACTACATTATTGTGCCAAGTTTCAAAGAGCTACAACAAACCGAGTTTGATTTAGATTTCCAACTACATGTATCCATATAGGAGAAAACAGAGTGAAAACTAAACATGAAAACGGTTACTGCAAAGGAACGGTTTAACCTAGAAGAACGAAATTTGGTGAGCCAAGTGGGACTGCTGTACTGATCATTAAATGGAAGTATCATCAAGTTTGGGTGACAAAAATGTTTGCTGAGATTTCAGGAAACTCGTAGTTTTTTGGAAGCTTGGCAACCCCTTTCAATGAAAGTGATTCTCGTCAGTCTCTGCTTGGGGCTACTTCCATAGGACACAAACCATAGCCAGAGAACTTGGAACTACATTATTGTGCCAAGTTTCACAGAGCTAGCACCAACCGTGTTTGATTTAGAGTTCCAACTACATGTATCCATATAGGAGAAAACATAGTGAAACCTAAACATGAAAACGGTTACGGCAAAGGAACGGTTTAACCTAGAAGAACGAAATTTGGTGAGCCAAGTGGGACTGGTGTACTGATCATTACCTGAAAGTATCATCAATATTGGGTGAAAAAATATTTGCTGAGATTTCAGGAAACTCATACTTTTTTGGAAGCTTGTCAACACTTTCAATGAAAGTGATTCTCGTCAGTCTCTGCTTCGGGCTACTTCAATAGGACACAAACCATAGCCATAGAACTTGGAACTACATTATTGTGCCAAGTTTCAAAGAGCTAGCAGAAACCGTGTTTGATTTAGAGTTCCAACTACATGTATCCATATAGGAGAAAACAGAGTGAAACCTAAACATGAAAACGGTTACTGCAAAGGAACGGTTTAACCTAGAAGAACGAAATTTGGTGAGCCAAGTGGGACTGGTGTACTGATCATTACCTGAAAGTATCATCAAGATTGGGTGAAAAAATGTTTGCTGAGATTTCAGGAAACTCGTAGTTTTTTGGAAGCTTGGCAACCCCTTTCAATGACAGTGATTCTCACCAGTCTCTGCTTGGGGCTACTTCCATAGG
This sequence comes from Urocitellus parryii, assembly GCF_045843805.1. Lineage (NCBI taxonomy): Eukaryota > Metazoa > Chordata > Mammalia > Rodentia > Sciuridae > Urocitellus > Urocitellus parryii. Next base: position 25,990 of record NW_027552735.1, on the reverse strand, counting down.
ACACAAACCACTGCCATAGAACTTGGAACTACATTATTGTGCCACGTTTCAAAGAGCTAGCACAAACCGTGTTTTATTTAGAGTTCCAAATACATGTATCCATATAGGAGAAAACAGAGTGAAACCTAAACATGAAAACGGTTACTGCAAAGGAACGGTTTAACCTAGAAGAACGAAATTTGGTGAGCCAAGTGGGACTGGTGTACTGATCATTACCTGAAAGTATCATCAATATTGGGTGAAAAAATGTTTGCTGAGATTACAGGAAACTCATAGTTTTTTGGAAGCTTGGCAACCCTTTCAATGAAAGTGATTCTCGTCAGTCTCTGCTTGGGGCTACTTCCATAGGACACAAACCATAGCCATAGAACTTGGAACTACATTATTGTGCCAAGTTTCAAAGAGCTAGCAGAAACCGTGTTTGATTTAGAGTTCCAACTACATGTATCCATATAGGAGAAAACAGAGTGAAACCTAAACATGAAAACGGTTACTGCAAAGGAACGGTTTAACCTAGAAGAACGAAACTTGGTCAGCCAAGTGAGACTGGTGTACTGATCAGTACCTGCAAGTATCATCAAGATTGGGTGAAAAAATGTTTGCTGAGATTTCAGGAAACTCGTAGTTTTTTGGAAGCTTGTCAACCCCTTTCAATGAAAGTGATTCTCGTCAGTCTCTGCTTGGGGCTACTTCAATAGGACACAAAGCATAGCCATAGAACTTGGAACTACATTATTGTGCCAAGTTTCAAAGAGCTAGCACAAACCGTGTTTGATTTAGAGTTCCAACTACATGTATCCATATAGGAAAAAACATAGTGAAACCTAAACATGAAAACGGTTACTGCAAAGGAACGGTTTAACCTAGAAGAACGAAACTTGGTCAGCCAAGTTGGACTGGTGTACTGATCAGTACCTGCAAGTATCATCAAGTTTGGGTGAAAAAATGTTTGCTGAGATTTCAGGAAACTCGTAGTTTTTTGGAAGCTTGGCAACCCCTTTCAATGAAAGTGATTCTCGTCAGTCTCTGCTTGGGGCTACTTCCATAGGACACAAACCATAGCCATAGAACTTGGAACTACATTATTGTGCCAAGTTTCAAAGAGCTAGCACAAACCGTTTTTGATTTAGAGTTCCAAATACATGTATCCATATAGGAGAAAACAGAGTAAAACCTAAACATGAAAACGGTTACTGCAAAGGAATGGTTTAACCTAGAAGAACGATATTTGGTGAGAAAAGTGGGACTGGTGTACTGATCATTACCTGCAAGTATCATCAAGACTGGTTGAAAAAATGTTTGATGATTTCAGGAAACTCGTACTTTTTTGGAAGCTTCGCAACCCCTTTCAATGAAAGTGATTCTCACCAGTCTCTGATTGGGGCTACTTCCATAGGACACAAACCATAGCCAGAGAACTTGGGACTACATTATTGTGACAAGTTTCAAAGAGCTAGCAGAAACCGTGTTTGATTTAGAGTTCCAACTACATGTATCCATATAGGAGAAAACAGAGTGAAACCTAAACATGAAAACGGTTACTGCAAAGGAACGGTTTAACCTAGAAGAACGAAATTAGGTGAGCCAAGTGGGACTGGTGTACTGATCATTACCTGAAAGTATCATCAAGATTGGGTGAAAAAATGTTTGCTGAGATTTCAGGAAACTCGTAGTTTTTTGGAAGCTTGGCAACCCCTTTCATTGACAGTGATAGTCACCAGTCTCTGCTTGGGGCTACTTCCATAGGACACAAACCACTGCCATAGAACTTGGAACTACATTATTGTGCCAAGTTTCAAAGAGCTAGCACAAACCGTGTTTTATTTAGAGTTCCAAATACATGTATCCATATAGGAGAAAACAGAGTGAAACCTAAACATGAAAACGGTTACTGCAAAGGAACGGTTTAACCTAGAAGAACGAAATTTGGTGAGCCAAGTGGGACTGGTGTACTGATCATTACCTGAAAGTATCATCAATATTGGGTGAAAAAATGTTTGCTGAGATTACAGGAAACTCATAGTTTTTTGGAAGCTTGGCAACCCTTTCAATGAAAGTGATTCTCGTCAGTCTCTGCTTGGGGCTACTTCCATAGGACACAAACCATAGCCATAGAACTTGGAACTACATTATTGTGCCAAGTTTCAAAGAGCTAGCAGAAACCGTGTTTGATTTAGAGTTCCAACTACATGTATCCATATAGGAGAAAACAGAGTGAAACCTAAACATGAAAACGGTTACTGCAAAGGAACGGTTTAACCTAGAAGAACGAAACTTGGTCAGCCAAGTGAGACTTGTGTACTGATCAATACCTGCAAGTATCATCAAGATTGGGTGAAAAAATGTTTGCTGAGATTTCAGGAAACTCGTAGTTTTTTGGAAGCTTGTCAACCCCTTTCAATGAAAGTGATTCTCGTCAGTCTCTGCTTGGGGCTACTTCAATAGGACACAAACCATAGCCATAGAACTTGGAACTACATTATTGTGCCAAGTTTCAAAGAGCTAGCACAAACCGTGTTTGATTTAGACTTCCAACTACATGTATCCATATAGGAAAAAACAGAGTGAAACCTAAACATGAAAACGGTTACTGCAAAGGAACGGTTTAACCTAGAAGAACGAAACTTGGTCAGCCAAGTTGGACTGGTGTACTGATCAGTACCTGCAAGTATCATCAAGTTTGGGTGAAAAAATGTTTGCTGAGATTTCATGAAACTCGTAGTTTTTTGGAAGCTTGGCAACCCCTTTCAATGAAAGTGATTCTCGTCAGTCTCTGCTTGGGGCTACTTCCATAGGACACAAACCATAGCCATAGAACTTGGAACTACATTATTGTGCCAAGTTTCAAAGAGCTAGCACAAACCGTTTTTGATTTAGAGTTCCAACTACATGTATCCATATAGAAGAAAACAGAGTAAAACCTAAACATGAAAACGGTTACTGCAAAGGAATGGTTTAACCTAGAATAACGATATTTGGTGAGAAAAGTGGGACTGGTGTACTGATCATTAACTGCAAGTATCATCAAGACTGGTTGAAAAAATGTTTGATGATTTCAGGAAACTCGTACTTTTTTGGAAACTTCGCAACCCCTTTCAATGAAAGTGATTCTCACCAGTCTCTGATTGGGGCTACTTCCATAGGACACAAACCATAGCCAGAGAACTTGGGACTACATTATTGTGCCAAGTTTCAAAGAGCTAGCAGAAACCGTGTTTGATTTAGAGTTCCAACTACATGTATCCATATAGGAGAAAACAGAGTGAAACCTAAACATGAAAACGGTTTCTGCAAAGGAACGGTTTAACCTAGAAGAACGAAATTTGGTGAGCCAAGTGGGACTGGTGTACTGATCATTACCTGCAAGTATCATCAAGATTGGGTGAAAAAATGTTTGCTGAGATTTCAGGAAACTCGTAGTTTTTTGGAAGCTTGGCAGCCCCTTTCAATGAAAGTCATCCTCGTCAGTCTCTGCTTGGGGCTAATTCCATAGGACACAAACCATAGCCAGAGAGCTTGGAACTACATTATTGTGCCAAGTTTCACAGAGCTAGCACCAACCGTGTTTGATTTAGAGTTCCAACTACATGTATCCATATAGGAGAAAACAGAGTGAAACCTAAACATGAAAACGGTTACTGCAAAGGAACGGTTTAACCTAGAAGAACGAAACTTGGTCAGCCAAGTTGGACTGGTGTACTGATCAGTACCTGCAAATATCATCAAGTTTGGGTGAAAAAATGTTTGCTGAGATTTCAGGAAACTCGTAGTTTTTTGGAAGCTTGGCAACCCCTTTCAATGAAAGTGATTCTCGTCAGTCTCTGCTTGGGGCTACTTCCATAGGACACAAACCATAGCCATAGAACTTGGAACTACATTATTGTGCCAAGTTTCAAAGAGCTAGCACAAACCGTTTTTGATTTAGAGTTCCAACTACATGTATCCATATAGGAGAAAACAGAGTGAAACCTAAACATGAAAACGGTTACTGCAAAGGAATGGTTTAACCTAGAAGAACGATATTTGGTGAGCAAAGTGGGACTGGTGTACTGATCATTACCTGCAAGTATCATCAAGACTGGTTGAAAAAATGTTTGATGATTTCAGGAAACTCGTACTTTTTTGGAAGCTTCGCAACCCCTTCAATGAAAGTGATTCTCACCAGTCTCTGCTTGGGGCTACTTCCATAGGACACAAACCATAGCCAGAGAACTTGGAACTACATTATTGTGTCAATTTTCAAAGAGCTAGAACAAACCGTGTTTGATTTAGAGTTCCAACTACATGTATCCATATAGGAGAAAACAGAGTGAAACCTAAACATGAAAACGGTTACTGCAAAGGAATGGTTTAACCTAGAAGAACGAAATTTGGTGAGCCAAGTGGGACTGGTGTACTGATCATTACCTGCAAGTATCATCAAGATTGGGTGAAAAAATGTTTGCTGAGATTTCCGGAAACTCGTAGTTTTTTGGAATCTTGGCAACCCCTTTCAATGAAAGTGATTCTCGTCAGTCTCTGCTTGGGGCTACTTCCCATAGGACACAAACCATAGCCAAAGAACTTGGAACTACATTATTGTGCCAAGTTTCAAAGAGCTACAACAAACCGAGTTTGATTTAGATTTCCAACTACATGTATCCATATAGGAGAAAACAGAGTGAAAACTAAACATGAAAACGGTTACTGCAAAGGTACGGTTTAACCTAGAAGAACGAAATTTGGTGAGCCAAGTGGGACTGCTGTACTGATCATTAAATGGAAGTATCATCAAGTTTGGGTGACAAAATGTTTGCTGAGATTTCAGCCAAACTCGTAGTTTTTGGAAGCTTGGCAACCCCTTTCAATGAAAGTGATTCTCGTCAGTCTCTGCTTGGGCTACTTCCATAGGACACAAACCATAGCCAGAGAACTTGGAACTACATTATTGTGCCAAGTTTCACAGAGCTAGCACCAACCGTGTTTGATTTAGAGTTCCAACTACATGTATCCATATAGGAGAAAACATAGTGAAACCTAAACATGTAAACGGTTACGGCAAAGGAACGGTTTAACCTAGAAGAACGAAATTTGGTGAGCCAAGTGGGACTGGTGTACTAATCATTAAATGGATGTATCATCAAGATTGGGTGAAAAAAATGTTTGCTGAGATTTCATGAAACTCGTAGTTTTATGGAAGCTTGGCAACCCCTTTCAATGAAAGTGATTCTCGTCAGTCTCTGCTTGGGTCTACCTCCATAGGACACAAACCATTGCCATAGAACTTGGAACTACATTATTGTGCCAAGTTTCAAAGAGCTAGCACAAACCGTGTTTGATTTAGAGTTCCAACTACATGTATCCATATAGGAGAAAACAGAGTGAAACCTAAACATGAAAACGGTTCCTGCAAAGGAACGGTTTAACCTAGAAGGAAGGAAATTTGGTGAGCCAAGTGGGAATGGTGTACTGATCATTACCTGAAAGTATCATCAAGATTGGGTGAAAAAATGTGTGCTGAGATTTCAGGAAACTCGTAGTTTTTTGGAAGCTTGGCAACCCCTTTCAATGAAAGTGATTCTCGTCAGTCTTTGATTGGGGCTAATTCCATAGGACACAAACCATAGCCAGAGAACTTGGAACTACATTATTGTGCCAAGTTTCACAGAGCTAGCACCAACCGTGTTTGATTTAGAGTTCCAACTACATGTATCCATATAGGAGAAAACAGAGTGAAACCCAAACATGAAAACGGTTACTGCAAAGGAACGGTTTAACCTAGAAGAACGAAATTTGGTGAGCCAAGTGGGACTGGTGTACTGATCAGTACCTGCAAATATCATCAAGTTTGGGTGAAAAAATGTTTGCTGAGATTTCAGGAAACTCGTAGTTTTTTGGAAGCTTGGCAACCCCTTTCAATGAAAGTGATTCTCGTCAGTCTCTGCTTGGTGCTACTTCCATAGGACACAAACAATAGCCATAGAACTTGGAACTACATTATTGTGCCAAGTTTCAAAGAGCTAGCACAAACCGTTTTTGATTTAGAGTTCCAACTACATGTATCCATATAGGAGAAAACAGAGTGAAACCTAAACATGAAAACGGTTACTGCAAAGGAATGGTTTAACCTAGAAGAACGATATTTGGTGAGCAAAGTGGGACTGGTGTACTGATCATTACCTGCAAGTATCATCAAGACTGGTTGAAAAAATGTTTGATGATTTCAGGAAACTCGTACTTTTTTGGAAAGCTTCGCAACCCCTTTCAATGAAAGTGATTCTCACCAGTCTCTGCTTGGGGCTACTTCCATAGGACACAAACCATAGCCAGAGAACTTGGAACTACATTATTGTGCCAAGTTTCAAAGAGCTAGAACAAACCGTGTTTGATTTAGAGTTCCAACTACATGTATCCATATAGGAGAAAACAGAGTGAAAACTAAACATGAAAACGGTTACTGCAAAGGTACGGTTTAACCTAGAAGAACGAAATTTGGTGAGCCAAGAGGGACTGCTGTACTGATCATTAAATGGAAGTATCATCAAGTTTGGGTGACAAAAATGTTTGCTGAGATTTCAGGAAACTCGTAGTTTTTTGGAAGCTTGGCAACCCCTTTCAATGAAAGTGATTCTCGTCAGTCTCTGCTTGGGGCTACTTCCATAGGACACAAACCATAGCCAGAGAACTTGGAACTACATTATTGTGCCAAGTTTCACAGAGCTAGCACCAACCGTGTTTGATTTAGAGTTCCAACTACATGTATCCATATAGGAGAAAACAGAGTGAAACCTAAACATGAAAACGGTTACGGCAAAGGAACGGTTTAACCTAGAAGAACGAAATTTGGTGAGCCAAGTGGGACTGGTGTACTAATCATTAAATGGATGTATCATCAAGATTGGGTGAAAAATGTTTGCTGAGATTTCATGAAACTCGTAGTTTTATGGAAGCTTGGCAACCCCTTTCAATGAAAGTGATTCTCGTCAGTCTCTGCTTGGGTCTACCTCCATAGGACACAAACCATTGCCATAGAACTTGGAACTACATTATTGTGCCAAGTTTCAAAGAGCTAGCACAAACCGTGTTTGATTTAGAGTTCCAACTACATGTATCCATATAGGAGAAAACAGAGTGAAACCTAAACATGAAAACGGTTCCTGCAAAGGAACGGTTTAACCTAGAAGAAGGAAATTTTGGTGAGCCAAGTGGGAATGGTGTACTGATCATTACCTGAAAGTATCATCAAGATTGGGTGAAAAAATGTGTGCTGAGATTTCAGGAAACTCGTAGTTTTTTGGAAGCTTGGCAACCCCTTTCAATGAAAGTGATTCTCGTCAGTCTTTGTTTGGGGCTAATTCCATAGGACACAAACCATAGCCAGAGAACTTGGAACTACATTATTGTGCCAAGTTTCACAGAGCTAGCACCAACCGTGTTTGATTTAGAGTTCCAACTACATGTATCCATATAGGAGAAAACAGAGTGAAACCTAAACATGAAAACGGTTACTGCAAAGGAACGGTTTAACCTAGAAGAACGAAACTTGGTCAGCCAAGTTGGACTGGTGTACTGATCAGTACCTGCAAATATCATCAAGTTTGGGTGAAAAAATGTTTGCTGAGATTTTCAGGAAACTCGTAGTTTTTGGAAGCTTGGCAACCCCTTTCAATGAAAGTGATTTTCGTCAGTCTCTGCTTGGTGCTACTTCCATAGGACACAAACAATAGCCATAGAAACTTGGAACTACATTATTGTGCCAAGTTTCAAAGAGCTAGCACAAACCGTTTTTGATTTAGAGTTCCAACTACATGTATCCATATAGGAGAAAACAGAGTGAAACCTAAACATGAAAACGGTTACTGCAAAGGAATGGTTTAACCTAGAAGAACGATATTTGGTGAGCAAAGTGGGACTGGTGTACTGATCATTACCTGCAAGTATCATCAAGACTGGTTGAAAAAATGTTTGATGATTTCAGGAAACTCGTACTTTTTTGGAAGCTTCGCAACCCCTTTCAATGAAAGTGATTCTCACCAGTCTCTGCTTGGGGCTACTTCCATAGGACACAAACCATAGCCAGAGAACTTGGAACTACATTATTGTGTCAAGTTTCAAAGAGCTAGAACAAACCGTGTTTGATTTAGAGTTCCAACTACATGTGTCCATATAGGAGAAAACAGAGTGAAACCTAAACATGAAAACGGTTACTGCAAAGGAATGGTTTAACCTAGAAGAACGAAATTTGGTGAGCCAAGTGGGACTGGTGTACTGATCATTACCTGCAAGTATCATCAAGATTGGGTGAAAAAATGTTTGCTGAGATTTCCGGAACTCGTAGTTTTTTGGAAGCTTGGCAACCCCTTTCAATGAAAGTGATTCTCGTCAGTCTCTGCTTGGGGCTACTTCCATAGGACACAAACCATAGCCAAAGAACTTGGAACTACATTATTGTGCCAAGTTTCAAAGAGCTACAACAAACCGAGTTTGATTTAGATTTCCAACTACATGTATCCATATAGGAGAAAACAGAGTGAAACCTAAACATGAAAACGGTTACTGCAAAGGAACGGTTTAACCTAGAAGAACGAAAATTTGGTGAGCCAAGTGGGACTGGTGTACTGATCATTAAATGGATGTATCATCAAGATTGGGTGAAAAAATATTTGCTGAGTTTTCCGGAAACTCGTAGTTTTTTGGAAGCTTGGCAACCCCTTTCAATGAAAGTGATTCTCGTCAGTCGCTGCTTGGGGCTACTTCCAGAGGACACAAACCATAGCCATAGAACTTGGAACTACATTATTGTGCCAAGTTTCAAAGAGATAGCACAAACCGTGTTTGATTTAGACTTCCAAATACATGTATCCATATAGGAGAAAACAGAGTTGAAACCTAAACATGAAAACGGTACTGCAAAGGAACGGTTTAACCTAGAAGAACGAAATTTGGTGAGCCAAGTGGGACTGGTGTACTGATCATTACCTGCAAGTATCATCAAGATTGGGTGAAAAAATGTTTGCTGAGGTTTCAGGAAACTCGTAGTTTTTTGGAAGCTTGGCAACCCCTTTCAATGAAAGTGATTCTCGTCAGTCTCTGCTTGGGGCTACTTCCAGAGGACACAAACCTAGCCCTAGAACTTGGAACTACATTATTGTGCCAGGTTTCAAAGAGATAGAACAAACCGTGTTTGATTTAGAGTTCCAACTACATGTATCCATATAGGAGAAAACAGAGTGAAACCTAAACATGAAAACGGTTACTGCAAAGGAACGGTTTAACCTAGAAGAACGAAATTTGGTGAGCCAAGTGGGACTGGTGTACTGATCATTACCTGAAAGTATCATCAATATTGGGTGAAAAAATGTTTGCTGAGATTACAGGAAACTCATAGTTTTTTGTAAGCTTGGCAACCCTTTCAATGAAAGTGATTCTCGTCAGTCTCTGCTTGGGGCTACTTCCATAGGACACAAACCATAGCCATAGAACTTGGAACTACATTATTGTGCCAAGTTTCAAAGTGCTAGCACAAACCGTGTTTGATTTAGAGTTCCAACTACATGTATCCATATAGGGAGAAAACAGAGTGAAACCTAAACATGTAAACGGTTACTGCAAAGAATGGTTTAAGCTAGAAGAACGAAATTTGGTGAGCCAAGTTGGGACTGGTGTACTGATCATTACCTGCAAGTATCATCACGATTGGGTGAAAAAAATGTTTGCTGAGATTTCAGGAAACTCGTAGTTTTTTGGAAGCTTGGCAACACCTTTCAATGAAAGTGATTCTCGTCAGTCTCTGCTTGGGGTTACTTCCAGAGGACACAAACCATAGCCATAGAACTTGGAACTACATTATTGTGCCAAGTTTCAAAGAGCTAGCACAAACCGTGTTTGATTTAGAGTTCCAACTACATGTATCCATATAGGAAAAAACAGAGTGAAACCTAAAACATGAAACGGTTACTGCAAAGGAACGGTTTAACCTAGAAGAACGAAACTTGGTCAGCCAAGTTGGACTGGTGTACTGATCAGTACCTGCAAGTATCATCAAGTTTGGGTGAAAAAATGTTTGCTGAGATTTCAGGAAACTCGTAGTTTTTTGGAAGCTGGCAACCCCTTTCAATGAAAGTGATTCTCGTCAGTCTCTGCTTGGGGCTACTTCCAGAGGACACAAACCATAGCCATAGAACTTGGAACTACATTATTGTGCCAAGTTTCAAAGAGCTAGCACAAACCGTTTTTTGATTTAGAGTTCCAACTACATGTATCCATATAGGAGAAAACAGAGTAAAACCTAAACATGAAAACGGTTACTGCAAAGGAATGGTTTAACCTAGAAGAAACGATATTTGGTGAGAAAAGTGGGACTGGTGTACTGATCATTACCTGCAAGTATCATCAAGACTGGTTGAAAAAATGTTTCATGATTTCAGGAAACTCGTACATTTTTGGAAGCTTCGCAACCCCTTTCAATGAAAGTGATTCTCACCAGTCTCTGCTTGGGGCTACTTCCATAGGACACAAACCATAGCCAGAGAACTTGGAACTACATTATTGTGCCAAGTTTCAAAGAGCTAGCAGAAACCGTGTTTGATTTAGAGTTCCAACTACATGTATCCATATAGGAGAAAACAGAGTGAAACCTAAACATGAAAACGGTTACTGCAAAGGAATGGTTTAACCTAGAAGAACGAAATTTGGTGAGCCAAGTGGGACTGGTGTACTGATCATTACCTGCAAGTATCATCAAGATTGGGTGAAAAAATGTTTGCTGAGATTTCAGGAAACTCGTAGTTTTTTGGAAGCTTGGCAGCCCCTTTCAATGAAAGTCATCCTCATCAGTCTCTGCTTGGGGCTAATTCCATAGGACACAAACCATAGCCAGAGAACTTGGAACTACATTATTGTGCCAAGTTTCACAGAGCTAGCACCAACCGTGTTTGATTTAGAGTTCCAACTACATGTATCCATATAGGAGAAAACAGAGTGAAACCTAAACATTGAAAACGGTTACTGCAAAGGAACGGTTTAACCTAGAAGAACGAAATTTGGTGAGCCAAGTGGGACTGGTGTACTGATCATTTCCTGCAAGTATCTTCACGATTGGGTGAAAAAATGTTTGCTGAGATTTCAGGAAACTCGTAGTTTTTTGGAAGCTTGGCAACCCCTTTCAATGAAAGTGATTCTCCTCAGTCTCTGCTTGGGGCTACTTCCAGAGGACACAATCCATAGCCCTAGAACTTGGAACTATATTATTGTGCCAAGTTTGAAATAGCTAGCACAAACCGTGTTTGATTTACAGTTCCAACTACATGTATCCATATAGGAGAAAACAGAGTGAAACCTAAACATGAAAACGGTTCCTGCAAAGGAACGGTTTAACCTAGAAGAACTAAATTTGGTGAGCCAAGTGGGACTGGTGTACTGATCATTACCTGAAAGTATCATCAAGATTGGGTGAAAAAATGTTTGCTGAGATTTCATGAAACTCGTAGTTTTTTGGAAGCTTTGCAACCCCTTTCAATGAAAGTGATTCTCGTCAGTCTCTGCTTGGGTCTACTTCCATTGGACACAAACCAATGCCATAGAACTTGGAAACTACATTATTGTGCCAAGATTCAAAGAGCTAGCACAAACCGTGTTTGATTTAGACTTCCAAATACATGTATCCATATAGGAGAAAACAGAGTGAAACCTAAACATGAAAACGGTTCCTGCAAAGGAACGGTTTAACCTAGGAAGAACGAAATTTGGTGAGCCAAGTGGGACTGGTGTACTGATCATTACCTGAAAGTATCATCAAGATTGGGTGAAAAAATGTTTGCTGAGATTTTAGGAAAATCGTAGTTTTTTGGAAGCTTGGCAACCCCTTTCAATGACAGTGATTCTCACCAGTCTCTGCTTGGGGGCTACTTCCATAGGACACAAACCACTGCCATAGAACTTGGAACTACATTATTGTGCAAGTTTCAAAGAGCTAGCACAAACCGTGTTTTATTTAGAGTTCCAAATACATGTATCCATATAGGAGAAAACAGAGTGAAACCTAAACATGAAAACGGTTACTGCAAAGGAACGGTTTAACCTAGAAGAACGAAATTTGTGAGCCAAGTGGGACTGGTGTACTGATCATTACCTGAAAGTATCATCAATATTGGGTGAAAAAATGTTTGCTGAGATTACAGGAAACTCATAGTTTTTTGGAAGCTTGGCAACCCTTTCAATGAAAGTGATTCTCGTCAGTCTCTGCTTGGGGCTACTTCCATAGGACACAAACCATAGCCATAGAACTTGGAACTACATTATTGTGCCAAGTTTCAAAGAGCTAGCAGAAACCGTGTTTGATTTAGAGTTCCAACTACATGTATCCATATAGGAGAAAACTAGTGAAACCTAAACATGAAAACGGTTACTGCAAAGGAACGGTTTAACCTAGAAGAACGAAACTTGGTCAGCCAAGTGAGACTGGTTGTACTGATCAGTACCTGCAAGTATCATCAAGATTGGGTGAAAAAAATGTTTGTTGAGATTTTCAGGAAACTCGTAGTTTTTTGGAAGCTTGTCAACCCCTTTCAATGAAAGTGATTCTCGTCAGTCTCTGCTTGGGGCTACTTCAATAGGACACAAACCATAGCCATAGAACTTGGAACTACATTATTGTGCCAAGTTTCAAAGAGCTAGCACAAACCGTGTTTGATTTAGAGTTCCAACTACATGTATCCATATAGGAGAAAACAGAGTAAAACCTAAACATGAAAACGGTTACTGCAAAGGAATGGTTTAACCTAGAAGAACGATATTTGGGAGAAAAGTGGGGACTGGTGTACTGATCATTTCCTGCAAGTATCATCAAGACTGGTTGAAAAAATGTTTCATGATTTCAGGAAACTCGTACTTTTTTGGAAGCTTCGCAACCCCTTTCAATGAAAGTGATTCTCACCAGTCTCTGCTTGGGGCTACTTCCATAGGACACAAACCATAGCCAGAGAACTTGGAACTACATTATTGTGCCAAGTTTCAAAGAGCTAGCAGAAACCGTGTTTGATTTAGAGTTCCAACTACATGTATCCATATAGGAGAAAACAGAGTGAAACCTAAACATGAAAACGGTTACTGCAAAGGAAAGGTTTAACCTAGAAGAACGAAATTTGGTGAGCCAAGTGGGACTGGTGTACTGATCATTAAATGGATGTATCATCAAGATTGGGTGAAAAAATGTTTGCTGAGATTTCAGGAAACTCGTAGTTTTTTGGAAGGCTTGGCAGCCCCTTTCAATGAAAGTCATCCTCGTCAGTCTCTGCTTGGGGCTAATTCCATAGGACACAAACCATAGCCAGAGAACTTGGAACTACATTATTGTGCCAAGTTTCACAGAGCTAGCACCAACCGTGTTTGATTTAGAGTTCCAACTACATGTATCCATATAGGAGAAAACATAGTGAAACCGAAATATGAAAATGGTTACGGCAAAGGAACGGTTTAACCTAGAAGAACGAAATTTGGTGAGCCAAGTGGGACTGGTGTACTAATCATTAAATGGATGTATCATCAAGATTGGGTGAAAAAAGGTTTGCTGAGATTTCATGAAACTCGTTAGTTTTTGGAAGCTTGGCAACCCCTTTCAATGAAAGTGATTCTCGTCAGTCTCTGCTTGGGGCTACTTCCAGAGGACACAAACCATAGCCATAGAACTTGGAACTACATTATTGTGCCAAGTTTCAAAGAGCTAGCACAAACGTTTTTGATTTAGAGTTCCAACTACATGTATCCATATAGGAGAAAACAGAGTAAAACCTAAACATGAAAACGGTTACTGCAAAGGAATGGTTTAACCTAGAAGAACGATATTTGGTGAGAAAAGTGGGACTGGTGTACTGATCATTACCTGCAAGTATCATCAAGACTGGTTGAAAAAATGTTTCATGATTTCAGGAAACTCGTACATTTTTGGAAGCTTCGCAACCCTTTTAATGAAAGTGATTCTCACCAGTCTCTGCTTGGGGCTACTTCCATAGGACACAAACCATAGCCAGAGAACTTGGAACTACATTATTGTGCCAAGTTTCAAAGAGCTAGCAGAAACCGTGTTTGATTTAGAGTTCCAACTACATGTATCCATATAGGAGAAAACAGAGTGAAACCTAAACATGAAAACGGTTACTGCAAAGGAATGGTTTAACCTAGAAGAACGAAATTTGGTGAGCCAAGTGGGACTGGTGTACTGATCATTACCTGCAAGTATCATCAAGATTGGGTGAAAAAATGTTTGCTGAGATTTCAGGAAACTCGTAGTTTTTTGGAAGCTTGGCAGCCCCTTTCAATGAAAGTCATCCTCATCAGTCTCTGCTTGGGGCTAATTCCCATAGGACACAAACCATAGCCAGAGAACTTGGAACTACATTATTGTGCCAAGTTTCACAGAGCTAGCACCAACCGTGTTTGATTTAGAGTTCCAACTACATGTATCCATATAGGAGAAAACAGAGTGAAACCTAAACATGAAAACGGTTACTGCAAAGGAACGGTTTAACCTAGAAGAACGAAATTTGGTGAGCCAAGTGGGACTGGTGTACTGATCATTTCCTGCAAGTATCTTCACGATTGGGTGAAAAATGTTTGCTGAGATTTCAGGAAACTCGTAGTTTTTTTGGAAGCTTGGCAACCCCTTTCAATGAAAGTGATTCTCCTCAGTCTCTGCTTGGGGCTACTTCCAGAGGACACAATCCATAGCCCTAGAACTTGGAACTATATTATTGTGCCAAGTTTGAAATAGCTAGCACAAACCGTGTTTGATTTACAGTTCCAACTACATGTATCCATATAGGAGAAAACAGAGTGAAACCTAAACATGAAAACGGTTCCTGCAAAGGAACGGTTTAACCTAGAAGAACTAAATTTGGTGAGCCAAGTGGGACTGGTGTACTGATCATTACCTGAAAGTATCATCAAGATTGGGTGAAAAATGTTTGCTGAGATTTCATGAAACTCGAGTTTTTTGGAAGCTTTGCAACCCCTTTCAATGAAAGTGATTCTCGTCAGTCTCTGCTTGGGTCTACTTCCATTGGACACAAACCAATGCCATAGAACTTGGAACTACATTATTGTGCCAAGATTCAAAGAGCTAGCACAAACCGTGTTTGATTTAGACTTCCAAATACATGTATCCATATAGGAGAAAACAGAGTGAAACCTAAACATGAAAACGGTTCCTGCAAAGGAACGGTTTAACCTAGAAGAACGAAATTTGGTGAGCCAAGTGGGACTGGTGTACTGATCATTACCTGAAAGTATCATCAAGATTGGGTGAAAAAATGTTTGCTGAGATTTTAGGAAAATCGTAGTTTTTTGGAAGCTTGGCAACCCCTTTCAATGACAGTGATTCTCACCAGTCTCTGCTTGGGGCTACTTCCATAGGACACAAACCACTGCCATAGAACTTGGAACTACATTATTGTGCCAAGTTTCAAAGAAGCTAGCACAAACCGTGTTTTATTTAGAGTTCCAAATACATGTATCCATATAGGAGAAAACAGAGTGAAACCTAAAACATGAAAACGGTTACTGCAAAGGAACGGTTTTAACCTAGAAGAACGAAATTTGGTGAGCCAAGTGGGACTGGTGTACTGATCATTACCTGAAAGTATCATCAATATTGGGTGAAAAAATGTTTGCTGAGATTACAGGAAACTCATAGTTTTTTGGAAGCTTGGCAACCCTTTCAATGAAAGTGATTCTCGTCAGTCTCTGCTTGGGGCTACTTCCATAGGACACAAACCATAGCCATAGAACTTGGAACTACATTATTGTGCCAAGTTTCAAAGAGCTAGCAGGAAACCGGTTTGATTTAGAGTTCCAACTACATGTATCCATATAGGAGAAAACTAGTGAAACCTAAACATGAAAACGGTTACTGCAAAGGAACGGTTTAACCTAGAAGAACGAAACTTGGTCAGCCAAGTGAGACTGGTGTACTGATCAGTACCTGCAAGTATCATCAAGATTGGGTGAAAAAATGTTTGTTGAGATTTCAGGAAACTCGTAGTTTTTGGATGCTTGTCAACACCTTTCAATGAAAGTGATTCTCGTCAGTCTCTGCTTGGGGCTACTTCAATAGGACACAAACCATAGCCATAGAACTTGGAACTACATTATTGTGCCAAGTTTCAAAGAGCTAGCACAAACCGTGTTTGATTTAGAGTTCCAACTACATGTATCCATATAGGAGAAACAGAGTAAAACCTAAACATGAAAACGGTTACTGCAAAGGAATGGTTTAACCTAGAAGAACGATATTTGGTGAGAAAAGTGGGACTGGTGTACTGATCATTTCCTGCAAGTATCATCAAGACTGGTTGAAAAAATGTTTCATGATTTCAGGAAACTCGTACTTTTTTGGAAGCTTCGCAACCCCTTTCAATGAAAGTGATTCTCACCAGTCTCTGCTTGGGGCTACTTCCATAGGACACAAACCATAGCCAGAGAACTTGGAACTACATTATTGTGCCAAGTTTCAAAAGAGCTAGCAGAAACCGTGTTTGATTTAGAGTTCCAACTACATGTATCCATATAGGAGAAAACAGAGTGAAAACCTAAACATGAAAACGGTTACTGCAAAGGAAAGGTTTAACCTAGAAGAACGAAATTTGGTGAGCCAAGTGGGACTGGTGTACTGATCATTAAATGGATGTATCATCAAGATTGGGTGAAAAAATGTTTGCTGAGATTTCAGGAAACTCGTAGTTTTTTGGAAGCTTGGCAGCCCCTTTCAATGAAAGTCATCCTCGTCAGTCTCTGCTTGGGGCTAATTCCATAGACACAAACCATAGCCAGAGAACTTGGAACTACATTATTGTGCCAAGTTTCACAGAGCTAGCACCAACCGTGTTTGATTTAGAGTTCCAACTACATGTATCCATATAGGAGAAAACATAGTGAAACCGAAATATGAAAATGGTTACGGCAAAGGAACGGTTTAACCTAGAAGAACGAAATTTGGTGAGCCAAGTGGGACTGGTGTACTAATCATTAAATGGATGTATCATCAAGATTGGGTGAAAAAAGGTTTGCTGAGATTTCATGAAACTCGTAGTTTTTTGGAAGCTTGGCAACCCCTTTCAATGAAAGTGATTCTCGTCAGTCTCTGCTTGGGGCTACTTCCAGAGGACACAAACCATAGCCATAGAACTTGGAACCTACATTATTGTGCCAAGTTTCAAAGAGCTAGCACAAACCGTTTTTGATTTAGAGTTCCAACTACATGTATCCATATAGGAGAAAACAGAGTAAAACCTAAACATGAAAACGGTTACTGCAAAGGAATGGTTTAAACCTAGAAGAACGATATTTGGTGAGAAAAGTGGGACTGGTGTACTGATCATTACCTGCAAGTATCATCAAGACTGGTTTGAAAAAATGTTTCATGATTTCAGGAAACTCGTACATTTTTGGAAGCTTCGCAACCCTTTTAATGAAAGTGATTCTCACCAGTCTCTGCTTGGGGCTACTTCCATAGGACACAAACCATAGCCAGAGAACTTGGAACTACATTATTGTGCCAAGTTTCAAAGAGCTAGCAGAAACCGTGTTTGATTTAGAGTTCCAACTACATGTATCCATATAGGAGAAAACAGAGTGAAACCTAAACATGAAAACGGTTACTGCAAAGGAATGGTTTAACCTAGAAGAACGAAATTTGGTGAGCCAAGTGGGACTGGTGTACTGGATCATTACCTGCAAGTATCATCAAGATTGGGTGAAAAAATGTTTGCTGAGATTTCAGGAAACTCGTAGTTTTTTGGAAGCTTGGCAGCCCCTTTCAATGAAAGTCATCCTCATCAGTCTCTGCTTGGGGCTAATTCCATAGGACACAAAACCATAGCCAGAGAAACTTGGAACTACATTATTGTGCCAAGTTTCACAGAGCTAGCACCAACCGTGTTTGATTTAGAGTTCCAACTACATGTATCCATATAGGAGGAAACAGAGTGAAACCTAAACATGAAAACGGTTACTGCAAAGGAACGGTTTAACCTAGAAGAACGGAAATTTGGTGAGCCAAGTGGGACTGGTGTACTGATCATTTCCTGCAAGTATCTTCACGATTGGGTGAAAAAATGTTTGCTGAGATTTCAGGAAACTCGTAGTTTTTTTGGAAGCCTTGGCAACCCCTTTCAATGAAAGTGATTCTCCTCAGTCTCGCTTGGGGCTACTTCCAGAGGACACAATCCATAGCCCTAGAACTTGGAACTATATTAATTGTGCCAAGTTTGAAATAGCTAGCACAAACCGTGTTTGATTTACAGTTCCAACTACATGTATCCATATAGGAGAAAACAGAGTGAAACCTAAACATGAAAACGGTTCCTGCAAAGGAACGGTTTAACCTAGAAGAACTAAATTTGGTGAGCCAAGTGGGACTGGTGTACTGATCATTACCTGAAAGTATCATCAAGATTGGGTGAAAAAATGTTTGCTGAGATTTCATGAAACTCGTAGTTTTTTGAAGCTTTGCAACCCCTTTCAATGAAAGTGATTCTCGTCAGTCTCTGCTTGGGTCTACTTTCCATTGGACACAAACCAATGCCATAGAACTTGGAACTACATTATTGTGCCAAGATTCAAAGAGCTAGCACAAACCGTGTTTGATTTAGACTTCCAAATACATGTATCCATATAGGAGAAAACAGAGTGAAACCTAAAACATGAAAACGGTTCCTGCAAAGGAACGGTTTAACCTAGAAGAACGAAATTTGGTGAGCCAAGTGGGACTGGTGTACTGATCATTACCTGAAAGTATCATCAAGATTGGGTGAAAAAATGTTTGCTGAGATTTCAGGAAACTCGTAGTTTTTTGGAAGCTTGGCAACCCCTTTCAATGACAGTGATTCTCACCAGTCTCTGCTTGGGGCTACTTCCATAGGACACAAACCAAGCCATAGAACTTGGAACTACATTATTGTGCCAAGTTTCAAAGAGCTAGCACAAACCGTGTTTTATTTAGAGTTCCAAATACATGTATCCATATAGGAGAAAACAGAGTGAAACCTAAACATGAAAACGGTTACTGCAAAGGAACGGTTTAACCTAGAAGAACGAAATTTGGTGAGCCAAGTGGGACTGGTGTACTGACATTACCTGAAAGTATCATCAATATTGGGTGAAAAAATGTTTGCTGAGATTACAGGAAACTCATAGTTTTTTGGAAGCTTGGCAACCCTTTCAATGAAAGTGATTCTCGTCAGTCTCTGCTTGGGGCTACTTCCATAGGACACAAACCATAGCCATAGAACTTTGGAACTACATTATTGTGCCAAGTTTCAAAGAGCTAGCAGAAACCGGTGTTGATTTAGAGTTCCAACTACATGTATCCATTAGGAGAAAACTAGTGAAACCTAAACATGAAAACGGTTACTGCAAAGGAACGGTTTAACCTAGAAGAACGAAACTTGGTCAGCCAAGTGAGACTGGTGTACTGATCAGTACCTGCAAGTATCATCAAGATTGGGTGAAAAAATGTTTGTTGAGATTTTCAGGAAACTCGTAGTTTTTTGGAAGCTTGTCAACCCCTTTCATGAAAGTGATTCTCGTCAGTCTCTGCTTGGGGCTACTTCAATAGGACACAAACCATAGCCATAGAACTTGGAACTACATTATTGTGCCAAGTTTCAAAGAGCTAGCACAAACCGTGTTTGATTTAGAGTTCCAACTACATGTATCCATATAGGAGAAAACAGAGTAAAACCTAAACATGAAAACGGTTACTGCAAAGGAATGGTTTAACCTAGAAGAACGATATTTGGTGAGAAAAGTGGGACTGGTGTACTGATCATTACCTGCAAGTATCATCAAGACTGGTTTGAAAAAATGTTTCATGATTTCAGGAAACTCGTACTTTTTGGAAGCTTCGCAACCCCTTTCATGAAAGTGATTCTCACCAGTCTCTGCTTGGGGCTACTTCCATAGGACACAAACCATAGCCAGAGAACTTGGAACTACATTATTGTGCCAAGTTTCAAAGAGCTAGCAGAAACCGTGTTTGATTTTAGAGTTCCAACTACATGTATCCATATAGGAGAAAACAGAGTGAAACCTAAACATGAAAAACGGTTACTGCAAAGGAAAGGTTTAACCTAGAAGAACGAAATTTGGTGAGCCAAGTGGGACTGGTGTACTGATCATTACCTGCAAGTATCATCAAGATTGGGTGAAAAAAATGTTTGCTGAGATTTCAGGAAACTCGTAGTTTTTTGGAAGCTTGGCAGCCCCTTTCAATGAAAGTCACCCTCGTCAGTCTCTGCTTGGGGCTAATTCCATAGGACACAAACCATAGCCAGAGAACTTGGAACTACATTATTGTGCCAAGTTTCACAGAGCTAGCACCAACCGTGTTTGATTTAGAGTTCCAACTACATGTATTCCATATAGGAGAAAACATAGTGAAACCGAAATATGAAAATGGTTACGGCAAAGGAACGGTTTTAACCTAGAAGAACGAAATTTGGTGAGCCAAGTGGGACTGGTGTACTAATCATTAAATGGATGTATCATCAAGATTGGGGTGAAAAAATGTTTGCTGAGATTTCAGGAAACTCGTAGTTTTTTGGAAGCTTGGCAACCCCTTTCAATGAAAGTGATTCTCGTCAGTCTCTGCTTGGGTCTACTTACATAGGACACAAACCATTGCCATAGAACTTGGAACTACATTATTGTGCCAAGTTTCAAAGAGCTAGCACAAACCGTGTTTGATTTAGAGTTCCAACTACATGTATCCATATAGGAGAAAACAGAGTGAAACCTAAACATGAAAACGGTTCCTGCAAAGGAACGGTTTAACCTAGAAGAACGAAATTTGGTGAGCCAAGTGGGACTGGTGTACTGATCATACCTGAAAGTATCATCAAGATTGGGTGAAAAATGATTGCTCAGATTTCAGAAACTCGAAGTTTTTTGGAAGCTTGGCAACCCCTTTCAATGAAAGTGATTCTCGTCAGTCTCTGCTTGGGTCTACTTCAATAGACACAAACCATAGCCATAGAACTTGGAACTACATTATTGTGCCAAGTTTCAAAGAGCTAGCACAAACCGTGTTTGAGTTTAGAGTTCCAACTACATGTATCCATATAGGAGACAACAGAGTGAAACCTAAACATGAAAACGGTTACTGCAAAGGAACGGTTTAACCTAGAAGAACGAAACTTGGTCAGCCAGTTGGACTGGTGTACTGATCAGTACCTGCAAATATCATCAGTTTGGGTGAAAAATGTTTGCTGAGATTTCAGGAAACTCGTAGTTTTTTGGAAGCTTGGCAACCCCTTTCAATGAAAGTGATTCTCGTCAGTCTCTGCTTGGTGGGCTACTTCCATAGGACACAAACCATAGCCATAGAACTTGGAACTACATTTATTGTGCCAAGTTTCAAAGAGCTAGCACAAACCGTTTTTGATTTAGAGTTCCAACTACATGTATCCATATAGGAGAAAACAGAGTGAAACCTAAACATGAAAACGGTTACTGCAAAGGAATGGTTTACCTAGAAGAACGATATTTGGTGAGCAAAGTGGGGACTGGTGTACTGATCATTACCTGCAAGTATCATCAAGACTGGTTGAAAAAAATGTTGATGATTTCAGGAAACTCGTACTTTTTTGGAAGCTTCGCACCCCTTTCAATGAAGTGATTCTCACCAGTCTCTGCTTGGGGCTACTTCCATAGGACACAAACCATAGCCAGAGAACTTGGAACTACATTATTGTGTCAAGTTTCAAAGAGCTAGAACAAACCGTGTTTGATTTAGAGTTCCAACTACAAGTATCCATATAGGAGAAAACAGAGTGAAACCTAAACATGAAAACGGTTACTGCAAAGGAACGGTTTAACCTAGAAGAACGAAACTTGGTCAGCCAAGTGAGACTGGTGTACTGATCAGTACCTGCAAGTATCATCAAGATTGGGTGAAAAAATGTTTGCTGAGATTTCAGGAAACTCGTAGTTTTTTGGAAGCTTGTCAACCCCTTTCAATGAAAGTGATTCTCGTCAGTCACTGCTTGGGGCTACTTCAATAGGACACAAACCATAGCCATAGAACTTGGAACTACATTATTGTGCCAAGTTCAAAGAGCTAGCACAAACCGTGTTTGATTTAGAGTTCCAAACTACATGTATCCATATAGGAAAAAACATAGTGAAACCTAAACATGAAAACGGTTACTGCAAAGGAACGGTTTAACCTAGAAGAACGAAAACTTGGTCAGCCAAGTTGGACTGGTGTACTGATCAGTACCTGCAAGTATCATCAAGTTTGGGTGAAAAAATGTTTGCTGAGATTTCAGGAAACTCGTAGTTTTTTGGAAGCTTGGCAACCCCTTTCAATGAAAGTGATTCTCGTCAGTCTCTGCTTGGGGCTACTTCCATAGGACACAAACCATAGCCATAGAACTTGGAACTACATTATTGTGCCAAGTTTCAAAGAGCTAGCACAAACCGTTTTTGATTTAGAGTTCCAAATACATGTATCCATATAGGAGAAAACAGAGTAAAACCTAAACATGAAAACGGTTACTGCAAAGGAATGGTTTAACCTAGAAGAACGATATTTGGTGAGAAAAGTGGGACTGGTGTACTGATCATTACCTGCAAGTATCATCAAGACTGGTTGAAAAAATGTTTTGATGATTTCAGGAAACTCGTACTTTTTTGGAAGCTTCGCAACCCCTTTCAATGAAAGTGATTCTCACCAGTCTCTGATTGGGGCTACTTCCATAGGACACAAACCATAGCCAGAGAACTTGGGACTACATTATTGTGACAAGTTTCAAAGAGCTAGCAGAAACCGTGTTTGATTTAGAGTTCCAACTACATGTATCCATATAGGAGAAAACAGAGTGAAACCTAAACATGAAAACGGTTACTGCAAAGGAACGGTTTAACCTAGAAGAACGAAATTTGGTGAGCCAAGTGGGACTGGTGTACTGATCATTACCTGAAAGTATCATCAAGATTGGGTGAAAAAATGTTTGCTGAGATTTCAGGAAACTCGTAGTTTTTTGGAAGCTTGGCAACCCCTTTCATTGACAGTGATTCTCACAGTCTCTGCTTGGGGCTACTTCCATAGGACACAGACCACTGGCATAGAACTTGGAACTACATTATTGTGCCAAGTTTCAAAGAGCTAGCACAAACCGTGTTTTATTTAGAGTTCCAAATACATGTATCCATATAGGAGAAAACAGAGTGAAACCTAAACATGAAACGGTTACTGCAAAGGAACGGTTTAACCTAGAAGAAACGAAATTTGGTGAGCCAAGTGGGACTGGTGTACTGATCATTACCTGAAAGTATCATCAATATTGGGTGAAAAAATGTTTGCTGAGATTACAGGAAACTCATAGTTTTTTGGAAGCTTGGCAACCCTTTCAATGAAAGTGATTCTCGTCAGTCTCTGCTTGGGGCTACTTCCATAGGACACAAACCATAGCCATAGAACTTGGAACTACATTATTGTGCCAAGTTTCAAAGAGCTAGCAGAAACCGTGTTTGATTTAGAGTTCCAACTACATGTATTCATATAGGAGAAAACAGAGTGAAACCTAAACATGAAAAACGGTTACTGCAAAGGAACGGTTTAACCTAGAAGAACGAAACTTGGTCAGCCAAGTGAGACTTGTGTACTGATCAATACCTGCAAGTATCATCAAGATTGGGTGAAAAAATGTTTGCTGAGATTTCAGGAAACTCGTAGTTTTTTGGAAGCTTGGCAACCCCTTTCAATGAAAGTGATTCTCGTCAGTCTCTGCTTGGGGCTACTTCCATAGGACACAAACCATAGCCATAGAACTTGGAACTACATTATTGTGCCAAGTTTTCAAAGAGCTAGCACAAACCGTTTTTGATTTAGAGTTCCAACTACATGTATCCATATAGAAGAAAACAGAGTAAAACCTAAACATGAAAACGGTTACTGCAAAGGAATGGTTTAACCTAGAAGAACGATATTTGGTGAGAAAAGTGGGACTGGTGTACTGATCATTACCTGCAAGTATCATCAAAGACTGGTTGAAAAAATGTTTGATGATTTCAGGAAACTCGTACTTTTTGGAAGCTTCGCAACCCCTTTCAATGAAAGTGATTCTCACCAGTCTCTGATTGGGGCTACTTCCATAGGACACAAACCATAGCCAGAGAACTTGGGACTACATTATTGTGCCAAGTTTCAAAGAGCTAGCAGAAACCGTGTTTGATTTAGAGTTCCAACTACATGTATCCATATAGGAGAAAACAGAGTGAAACCTAAACATGAAAACGGTTACTGCAAAGGAACGGTTTAACCTAGAAGAACGAAATTTGGTGAGCCAAGTGGGACTGGTGTACTGATCATTACCTGCAAGTATCATCAAGATTGGGTGAAAAAATGTTTGCTGAGATTTCAGGAAACTCGTAGTTTTTTGGAAGCTTGGCAACCCCTTTCAATGACAGTGATTCTCACCAGTCTCTGCTTGGGGCTACTTCCATAGGACACAAACCACTGCCATAGAACTTGGAACTACATTATTGTGCCAAGTTTCAAAGAGCTAGCACAAACCGTGTTTTATTTAGAGTTCCAAATACATGTATCCATATAGGAGAACACAGAGTGAAACCTAAACATGAAAACGGTTACTGCAAAGGAACGGTTTAACCTAGAAGAACGAAATTTGGTGAGCCAAGTGGGACTGGTGTACTGATCATTACCTGAAAGTATCATCAAGATTGGGTGAAAAAATGTTTGCTGAGATTTCAGGAAACTTGTAGTTTTTTGGAAGCTTGGCAACCCCTTTCAATGACAGTGATTCTCACCAGTCTCTGCTTGGGGCTACTTCCATAGGACACAAACCACTGCCATAGAACTTGGAACTACATTATTGTGCCAAGTTTCAAAGAGCTAGCACAAACCGTGTTTTATTTAGAGTTCCAAATACATGTATCCTATAGGAGAACACAGAGTGAAACCTAAACATGAAAACGGTTACTGCAAAGGAACGGTTTAAACTAGAAGAACGAAATTTGGTGAGCCAAGTGGGACTGGTGTACTGATCATTACCTGAAAGTATCATCAATATTGGGTGAAAAAATGTTTGCTGAGATTACAGGAAACTCATAGTTTTTTGGAAGCTTGGCAACCCTTTCAATGAAAGTGATTCTCGTCAGTCTCTGCTTGGGGCTACTTCCATAGGACACAAACCATAGCCATAGAACTTGGAACTACATTATTGTGCCAAGTTTCAAAGAGCTAGCAGAAACCGTGTTTGATTTAGAGTTCCAACTACATTTATCCATATAGGAGAAAACAGAGTGAAACCTAAACATGAAAACGGTTACTGCAAAGGAACGGTTTAAACCTAGAAGAACGAAACTTGGTCAGCCAAGTGAGACTGGTGTACTGATCAGTACCTGCAAGTATCATCAAGATTGGGTGAAAAAATGTTTGCTGAGATTTCAGGAAACTCGTAGTTTTTTGGAAGCTTGTCAACCCCTTTCAATGAAAGTGATTCTCGTCAGTCTCTGCTTGGGGCTACTTCAATAGGACACAAACCATAGCCATAGATCTTGGAACTACATTATTGTGCCACGTTTCAAAGAGCTAGCACAAACCGTGTTTGATTTAGAGTTCCAACTACATGTATCCATAAGGAAAAAACATAGTGAAACCTAAACATGAAAACGGTTACTGCAAAGGAACGGTTTAACCTAGAAGAACGAACTTGGTCAGCCAAGTTGGACTGGTGTACTGATCAGTACCTGCAAGTATCATCAAGTTTGGGTGAAAAAATATTTGCTGAGATTTCAGGAAACTCGTAGTTTTTTGGAAGCTTGGCAACCCCTTTCAATGAAAGTGATTCTCGTCAGTCTCCTGCTTGGGGGCTACTTCCATAGGACACAAACCCATAGCCATAGAACTTGGAACTACATTATTGTGCCAAGTTTCAAAGAGCTAGCACAAACCGTTTTTCATTTAGAGTTCCAAATACATGTATCCATATAG